>NC_029781.3:97743612-97768125 GCF_000817695.3 Arachis duranensis
TTTCTATTCAATTCTCTTTTATTCTTATTCCAAGATATACGTTGCACTTCAACTTGATGAATGTGATGATCCGTGACACTCATCATCATTCTGACCTATGAATGCGCGTGATTGACAACCACTTCTGTTCTATCTTAGGCCGGGCGCATATCTCTTAGATTCCCAAACAGAATCTTCGTGGTATAAGCTAGATAGATGGCGGCATTCATGGGAATTCGGAAAGTCTAACCTTGTCTGTGGTATTCCGAGTAGGATTCCGGAATTGAATGACTGTGACGAGCTTCAAACTCCTGAAGGCTGGGCGTTAGTGACAGACGCAAAAGAATCAATGGATTCTATTTCAACCTGATTGAGAACCGACAGATGATTAGCCGTGCTGTGACAGAGCATTTGGACCATTTTCACTGAGAGGATAGGATGTAGCCATTGTCAAGGGTGATGCCTCCAGACGATTAGCCATGCAGTGACAGCGCATAGGACCATTTTCCCGAGAGGATGAAAAGTAGCCAATGACGATGGTGATGCCCTACATACAGCTTGCCATGGAAAGGAGTAAGAAGGATTGGATGAAAGCAATAGAAAAACAGAGATTCGAGAGGATTCTAGCATCTCCACACGCCTATCTGAAATCCCCACCATTAATTTACATAAGTATTTCTATCCTATTTTATTTTCTGTTTATTATTAATTTTCGAAATCCATAACCATTTAATCTGCCTAACTGAGATTTACAAGGTGACCATAGCTTGCTTCATACCAACAATCTCTGTGGGATCGACCCTTACTCACGTAAGGTTTATTACTTGGACGACCCAGTACACTTGCTGGTTAGTTGCACGAGATTGTGGAAAGAAAGTGCTGAGTTAATGTTTTTATGCACATGCCAAAGAGCCATTATTGTTGATCACAATTTTGTCCACCAACAATGTTGTCTCTTCTATTCTGAAATCTTGTAATATTGTCTTTTCTTCAAATAAAACTCTTTGTGAATCATGCTGCATTGGAAAGTCTCACAGTCTTCCCTATTCTCCCTCAAATACTTTGTATACTACTCCCTTACAACTAGTTTACACAGATATTTGGGGCCCTGCCCCTATTCCTGACTTGAATGAAAACTATTATTTCGTCAATTTCATTGATGCTTATAGTAAATATACCTAGTTGTATTTTATCAAAACTCGCTTTCAAATCAAGTCAGTTTTTATGTGTTTCCAACAAATGGTTGAGCTGCAATTGAATACTAAAATTAAGATGTTTTAGTCTACCAATGCTGCTGAATATGTGAGTTTAGCTAAGAACTTACAAGTATAACGAGTGAGCCATAAATTTTCCTGTTCACATGAACACCAGTAAAACGTCAATGCTGAAAGAAAGCACAGACATGTGTGGAGAAGGGCCTCACAATGCTTGCAGGTGATGGAATGCCAACCAAATATTAAGGGAAAGCCTTTATGACTACAGTATACTTGATAAATAGGCTGCCAACTTAAGTTCTACAAGATCAGTCTCCTTTTGACAAATTGTTTGCAAAGAAGTTTGATTACACAAGTCTTAAGGTGTTTGGCTGTCTATGTTTTTCACATTTGAGGTCATATAATAAGCACAAATTGGAGTTAAGGTCAGTATCCGGTGTCTTTCTAGGTTACATCACAATTCACAAAGGGTACAAGTGTCTTATTGCACAAGGCAAAGTGGTAATTTCAAGTAATGTAATTTTTGATAAGCAACGATTTCCATTCAAAAATGGTACAACTATCACAAGAAGCAACCTCCCTACCTAACCCTAAATTGGCACCAACCATTCCTCTCCTAAGAGATCCCACAATTCAGTCTGCATACAACAACATCAGCTCCAACTACTCCAAGCTCTACATCACATACATCAACACTTGTCCAGCCTAGCTCAAACAATTTTCAACCGTCACCAGCACCAACCTTAACTGCTAATTCTGCTCCCTCAAACACTCTAAATAATCAAACTTCATATCCTACTTCTCTTTTTCCCGTGCCATCAGCACCATCAGCCACACCAATCTCAATTCCTATTTCAGACCTATTGTACTTCCCTTAACACATGATCATCTACCTGTGACTTTGAATACTCACCCTATGATCACTAGGAGTAAGAATAGAGTGTTTTAGCCCAAATTTTTCTCAACTAATATTGGACCGAGGTCAGTAAGAGATGCCTTATCAAATTCAACCTGAAAAGTTGCAATGGATGCAGAGTACAATGCTTTAATCCAAAATCATACCTGAAAGCTAGTTTCCTTACCTGAAGGAAGAGAAGTAGTAGGTAGCAAATGGGTTTTTAGAGTTAAATACAACTCTGATGGAAGCCTACAAAAATACAAAACCCGATTGATAGCTCAAGACTTCTCACAAAGGCCAGGCTTTGATTTCACTAAGACATACAACCCTATAGTAAAACCCACTTCAATTCAAATTGTGCTCACTTTGACTTTGTGCAAGAATTGGAAAATTAGGCAGCTTGATGTGAATAATCTCTTCTTGCATTGTGACCTGACTGAAGATGTATATATGAGGCAGCCAAGAGGCTATGAACTAGGAGATGGATGCTTAGTATGCAAACTCACAAAGGGACTCTATGGTTTAAAGCATGCACCAAGAGCATGGTATCATAAGCACTCTATAGCTTTGCAGCATCTTGGTTTTAGTACCACAAAGTATGATGTTTCTATTTTTGTCAGGTTTAAACATAATTCCACACCTTTTGTGGTTATGTATGTTGATGACATAATCATCATAGGAGATTCTGAAGGAGCAATATCTCAAGTGATTCAGCAGCTGAATAACAAATTTGCACTGAAAGATCTGGGCGATCTGCACTGCTTCGTTAGAATTCAAGTCACTAAGGCTAATGCTGGTGGTCTAGTCATATCCCAAGAGAAGTATATCAAAGATTTACTTAAAAAGGCAGAAATGGAGAACTGCGAACCCTGCCGCACATTCCTCCCATCCTCAGTTACATTCTCTGCCTTTGGTGGTTTAGTTTTTAATTATCCAAGGCTTTATAGATTAGTTGTGGGGAGCTTATAGTATTTCACTGTCACTTGTCCAGAAGTGGAGTATTGTGTAGGCAAGGTGTCACAATTTATGCATACACCCTTAGATGAGAATTAAAAGTTGTTAAAGAGGGTGTTGTGATATATCAGTTGCATATCAACCTTTGGTTTGCACTTACAACAAACAAGTGTGCAAAGCATTACAGCATTAAATGATTCTAACTGTGGAGGTGATCCAGATGATAGAAAGTCAATTGGAGACTTTTGTTTCTTTCTTGGAAGAAATCTGGTGTCATGGAGCTCAAAGAAGCAACGTGTTGTTGCAAGATCTAGTACTGAAGCTAAATATAGAGCTATGGCAGACCTAGTTGCTGAATTGATTTAGATCAAGAATCTCATGGTTGAATTGCAAATTCCACTCCCCATTAGTATATTGTGACAATCTCAGTGCAGTATTGTTAGCAGCAAATCCAATTTTGCATTCAAAATCAAAACATTTTGAAACTGATCTTCACTTTGTCCGAGATTGTAGTAACCCAAAAAAAAAAAAGAGAGAGGAGTGGCACGTGAAAAGCACGTGACCCACTTTAACTCCCCTTATTTCTGTCAGGAAGGCTCCCGAAGCCCTTCCCCTCCCTTTCTCAATCTCATCTCTTTCCTTCCTCGTCCCTTTTATCTTCCCAATCTCTTCCATCATCTTATGTTTTCTTATTTCAATCATTCACTATCATCAATCTCACTTTTCTTCATCACACTTCCTTCTTCTTTTCTACTCTAACTTCATTCATCTAAATTTCATTTAGTACAATCCCAAATCATGGAGTTTCAACATAATGAGTGAAGGAACCATTCAATCCTTGAGTTCCAATTATTATTGAGACTTCAAGGTAACTCTTTGATTCAATAATTAGCTATATCTCCAATTTTTGTCATCTCTATACATGTGGATATAGTAAAATCTGAATTAGGGTTATTAGAGTTAGAAAATTAGGGCTTTTGTCAAGGTGAGTAAGATTATGTTAATTGACAATATTAGTAGCTCACAAATATCATTATTGTCATATTTCTAGAGTTGTAGAATTATTAGACATCATTTGGTAGCTCGTTGGCACGCCCAGAGTTGCTTCCGGTTCTTTGAAATCAAGTTGTTAGTGGATATTATATCTATAATTATTTTTAAATATATTATTATCAATATTTTATTGAATCATTAATTTTGGAGTTTGAAAATATTTTATTATTGTGATGTTTGAATATTTGAAATAAATATTGATTTGTGAAACTTACAATTTTATAAAAATACACACGAGATGATATTTATATATTTTTTAAAGCATACATGTTTTCTTATTTGACTTTATTAAATTTTAATTAAATTTTAGTATGCATTCTTATATATATTTTTTATTTACTATGAAAATTTAGTAATATGTTTTAATTATTAGAGATTTGTTATAAATGATTTGGTTTGGATTGGTTTGGGAGACTCTGACTAGAAAACCGTAGTTAACGGCGGTTATGACGTTAACTTAGATGCATCTAACTCAGACCTCAGCTAGCAGGGGCGTTGCTAGACCAACATGTAGGCCACACGTTGGATCTGTTATACCGTATGGACACACTAGAGGAAAGGGCTACCCTTAGAGGTAGAGCCGCCCTAGGTGTGTAATATTTGATTTGATTTGACTTCTGGAATGAGAACTCCCATTTCAGTTCATCCGCTTAACTACTTATCTATTTGTTTGCATAATTAATTAATATAAATGTCTCATCTCTAAAAGGAAATATAATTTTCAAGGTAAACTCTATATTGTCTCGTGTGGGTTATAGATGTAATGTTTGCTCACTGAGTTGCAAAATTCACCCTATTATATTCTCATGTTTTTCAGATACAGAAGTCATTCCAGGTTCCATTTCATCTGCCCCTCAGTAGATCTTAGTCATTTTGGTGAGCCCTTCTTCTTTCTAAGGGTTAAGTAATTATGTAATGGGACATTTACTCAAAATTTAGATTATATCATTGCTCCATATGTCACAGGCAGGATCCTCGTGTGGGTTATGTTATTTTGGATCTTGAACTGTTTAGATAGTAATTATAAGTTGGTTATGTAAGACTTATGGATTTAACTATATACTCTAGTTATCAACTATATATATATGTTATGGATTGAACTGTTTAGATATTGTTATGGATATGATTGGCATATGTTGTGGTTGTTGTCTTTGGATATGGATGTTTGTTATTGATACAAGAAGATAATTTTTGTATGGGTAAGATCCTAGAACCAGATGAGATTCTGTCCGTTTTTCCGAAAATTAGGTCGTTTGGCTTGCTGAGGGTCTTGTCCCTTGAGCGCCAGTCATGGCTTGGTTTGGGTCATGACAAAGTGGTATCAAAGCCTTAGATTTTCCTGTGTAATATGGAGCAAGTGTTCTTTAGTAAGATCACAATTGTGCAAATGGAAGCCGGCCCATTTTCACAAAGTGTGATGTTACTAGAGGCCTATAGGAAGTTGTCATCAATCCTTTGTTCTCATGATTCTTTCTGTCTGTCCTATTATCTTTGAACTCCATCTACATATGTCGTTGGTAATCCAATCGCTTATTTACTCAATAGGTGGAAGATGCCACCTAAGAAAAGACGTGGTGGAGCTATTAATGCTCCTGATACTGCTGAATCTAATAGGGCAGTTTCTCCACCACTTGGAGCGCTTTGACAAAGGCCAAGGAGCTAAAGATTAGCTGATAGGCGCGAAGGAGAGAACCCCGCAGTAAGAGAGGCTCAACCAGACTTAGCGGCCGAGTTAAGGGGAATGAATCAAACCCTTAATGCGGTATTACAGGTCCTAACAAATCAAAATAGGGGCGGAGCAGGAATTCCTAGTATGCCAAATCCTCAACCTTATAGAGTTCATCAATTGTTTGGGGATCAAGAGCCGCCAATTGAAAAGTATTTGAAGTTGAATTCGTCCACTTTCAATAGAGATTCATTGGATGAAGATCCACAACAATATCTAAAGGATGCAAAGAAAGCTATTCGAGCTCTCAAGTGCACCAAGGAATGGGTTGTTGAGTTAGTATCCTACAACTTGTGTGGTTCAGCAAGATATTGGTATGAGTCTCTTCTTGAGAGCAAAGAAGCAGCTGGACTTTCTCCTCCTTCTTGGGAAGAGTTCACTGAAGAGTTTCTCGCTCGATTTTATCCAGCTAACAAGCAAGCAGAAGCTGCAATTGCCTTTGAAAGATTAAGGCAAGAGAATATGACAGTGACTGAGTATGCTAAGGAGTTTACTAGACTTTCTAAGAGTGCTCCGTACTTGGTGAATTCAGAAGAGATGAAAGTTCGTCATTTCGTTCGTGGATTGGAAAAACCTATGTTCACCACTCTTATGCCTGAGGTTGGACGCATGTCTTTTAAGGATGTCCTAAACTCTGCCTATGGAATTGAAGCTGGGATAGTGGAGAGAAATACTTTTAAGGATGTTGGTAAGAAGCCCAAGATGAAGGGACAATTTTCTGGTGGATCTAGTTCAGGAGGATTTCAGTCTCTTCATGGTCAGACTAATCAGCAAGGTTATTCGGGTTATCGAGCTCATCCTCAAACATCTTTCGGTGGGGTTGCTACTTCTGGATCTATTCCCATGAGTGTTTCGAATCCCAGACCTTTTGTTAAGAGCACCTCTCAATCTAGCGGACATGGTTCTAATCAGACAAGACCAACTAAATCTTACTGCCAACAGTGTGGGATCTACCATTCTGGTATATGTTTCAAGGCTACTGGTGCATGTTTTGGTTGTGGTCAATCTGGTCATCTTAGGAGAGATTGTCCAAATCCTAGAGGAGGCTTTGCTTCAGGTATTGCACGTCCTACAACACCAATGACATCATCTTCAGCTATGTCTATTGGAAATTCTTCTGGTCCTAGTGGCAGAAGAGCTGGTGGCAGGGATCAAACTTATAACAGAGGAGGGAGCCAAAGAGGAAAAGGTTAGACACGTGTGTATGCTTTAACATGTCACAATGCTCAAGCTTCTAATGCTGTGGTGGCAGGTACTTTACAAGTTTGTTCTTTAGATGCTCGAGTGTTATTTGATACGGGTTCTCATTATTCATATGTATCTCCACATCTTGCATCTCGTTTTGATAAACAACCTGAACTGTTATCCCATCCATTTCATGTTGGCACTCCACTTGGAGTCTCCACGGTGGTCCGAGTCGTGTTTCGGTTTTGTGTTGTTAGAATTAATATGGTTGAAACCTTAGCTGACTTGATCCTTTTAGAACCAATGGAAGATGTTAATGTCATCTTAGGCATGTATTGGTTAGCAGCTTGTCATGCTGATGTGGGCTGTTACTCCAAAACTGTGAGGTTTGACATACCAGGTATCTCACCTTTTGTTTTTAAGGGTGATGATTGTCCCACTTTAGCTAGCATCATCTCATCTATGAGTGCTATGCAATTAATGGATAAGGGAAACCAAGGATTTCTGGCAGTTGTTAGAGATGTTGATGCCGAAGTGCCTAGTCTTGATTAGGTTCCTATAGTTAGAGAGTTTCCTGACGTGTTTCCTGATGAGCTACCAGGGATGCCACCTGACCGCGAAGTTGAGTTTTCCATAGAATTAGCTCCGGGAGTCCAACCTGTGTCTATTCCTCCCTATCGTATGGCTCCAACTGAGTTACAAAAATTAAAAGTTCAATTGGAAGATATGCTAGAGAAAGGATTCATTCGTCCTAGCACTTCTCCGTGGGGAGCTCCTGTTCTATTCGTAAAGAAGAAGGATGGAATGATGCGACTATGTGTGGATTATTGTCATCTCAATAAGATAACTGTTCGCAACAAGTATCTATTGCTAAGGATTGATGATTTGTTCGATCAACTTCAAGGAGCTACCTATTTCTCAAAAATCGACTTGCGTTCAGGGTACCATCAATTGAAGATAAAAGAGGAAGACAATCCGAAAACTGCTTTTCATACTCGCTATGGGCAGTTGGGCACTATGAATTCTTAGTAATGTCCTTTGGTTTGACAAATGCGCCTGCAGCTTTCATGGACTTAATGAATCGAGTCTTCAAACCTTTCTTAGATCGCTTTGTTATTGTTTTCATCGATGATATCTTGGTGTATTCGAAAAGTGCTACGAAGCATGAGTATCATTTGAGGATTGTGTTACAAACCTTAAGGAATCACAAGCTTTATGCTAAGTTTTCTAAATGTGAGTTTTGGCTTAATCAAGTGACATTTTTGGGGCATGTGGTATCAAAATATGGAATCATGGTGGATCCAAAGAAGGTTGAAGCCGTTCAGAAGTGGCCAAGGCCTACTACGGTGACAGAAATTCGTAGCTTTCTAGGGTTGGCCAGCTACTATCGGCGATTCATTAAGGACTTCTCGAGGATTTTGGCACCATTAACCAAGTTAACTCAGAAGAATGTGAAGTTTCAATGGTCAGAAGGTTGTGAGAAAAGTTTCCAGACACTTAAGGCTTGTCTAACCTCAGCACCAATTCTTGTTTTACCTTCTGGGTCTGGGGGATTCTTAGTCTTTTGCGATGCATCTCGGATAGGACTTGATTGTGTATTAATGCAGCATGGCCGCGTTATTGCCTATGCCTCGCGACAACTCAAGAAGCATGAGCAGAATTATCCAACTCATGACCTGGAAATGGCAGCGGTCGTCTTTGCTTTAAAGATTTGGAGACACTACCTTTATGGTGAGACCTGTGAGATCTATACGGATCACAAAAGTTTGAAGTATATATTCCAACAAAAGGATTTAAATTTAAGGCAACGGAGATGGATGGAGTTGCTAAAAGATTACGATTTTACTATTTTGTATCATCCTGGAAAGGCAAATATTGTAGCAGATGCCCTCAATAGAAAATCTATGGGTAGCTTGGCCCATATCACTCTTGCAAGAAGACCAATTGTTGAAGAAGTTCATCAATTGGAGGCCGGTGGAATTCAATTTGACCTTGGAGAATCAGGAGTTTTCTTAGCACATGTTCGAGCCCGATCTTCCCTAGTAGAACATATCAAGGCTGCACAACGTGATGACCCAAAACTAAGGAAGCTTATAGAAGATGTTCACAATGGGAGGAACTCAAACTTTTCTCTTGATCAAGATGTTTTGCGTTGTGGTCAACGCTTATGTGTGCCAGATAACCATGAATTGAAGAAAGCTATTTTGGAGGAGGCTCACAATTCTAAGTACACAGTTCATCCGGGCTCCAATAAGATGTACCAAGATTTGAAACAATTGTTTTGGTGGGAAGGCATGAAGAAAGACATAGGAGTTTTTGTTTCTCATTGCTTAACCTGCCAACAGGTTAAAGCTGAACATCAAAGACCTGCTGGATTATTGCAACAAATTGAGATACCTGAATAGAAGTGGAAAAGGATTACGATGGATTTTGTAACAGGTTTACCTCATAGTTTTAAAGGTTTTGATTCAATTTGGGTAATTATGGATAGAATGACGAAATCAGCTCACTTTCTTCCGGTGAAAACAACTTTCAATGCAGCTCGGTATGCTCAACTTTATGTTGATGAGATAGTTAAACTACATGGAATTCCAGTGTCCATTATTTCATATCGCGGGCCCCAGTTTACCTCTCATTTTTGGAAATATTTTTAAAAAGCGTTAGGAACTCGTTTGGATCTTAGTACGGCTTTTCACCCTCAGACCGATGGACAATCAGAGAGGACGATCCAGACATTGGAAGACATGCTAAGGTGTTGTGTTCTAGATTTTGGTGAAAATTGGGACAGCTATCTACCTTTGATCGAGTTCTCTTATAATAATAATTATCAAGCCAGCATTCAAATGGCACCATTTGAGGCTCTTTATGGGAGAAGATGCAGGTCACCTATTGGGTGGTTTGAAGTTGGTGAGGTTAAGCTTTTGGGGCCAAATTTGGTACAAGATGCAGTTGAGAAGGTTCGCATAATAAGAGAACGTTTATTAACAGCTCAGAGTAGGCAGAAGGCTTATGTTGATAACAGAAGGCGTAACTTAGAGTTTTCAGCGGGTGATCAGGTATTTCTTCGAGTGTCGCCTATGAAAGGAGTGATGAGGTTTGGGAAAAGAGGCAAGCTTAATCCTCGTTACGTTGGTCCATTTGAGATATTAGACAGAATAGGTGCAGTTGCTTATCACTTGGCATTGCCGCCTGAGTTGTCTATGATTCATCCAGTCTTTCACGTATCAATGTTGCGCAAATACCTTCCCAACCCATCTCATGTGCTTGCACCACAAGCCATAGAGCTAAAGGAGGATTTATCATTTGAAGAGGAACCAGTGGCTATAGTTGATCGCCAAGTAAAGAAACTACGTTCTAAAGAGATAGCGTCTGTGAAAGTTGTTTGGAAGAATCATTCGGTAGAAGAAGCAACTTGGGAAGTGGAGGACGCTATGCGCGACAAATATCCGTATTTGTTTGAATTTGAAGGTAGTTATCACACTTATTGATGAGCGGATAATTTATACGCTTTTTGGCACTGTTTTTAGTATGTTTTTAGTACATTTTAGTTAGTTTTTAGTATGTTTTTATTAGTTTTTATTTAAAATTCACTTTTCTGGGCTTTACTATGAGTTTGTGTGTTTTTCTGCGATTTCAGGTAATTTCTGGCTAAAATTGAGGGACCTGAGCAAAAATCTGATTCAGAGGCTAAAAAAGGACTGCAGATGCTGTTGGATTCTGACCTCCCTGCACTCGAAGTGGATTTTTTAGAGCTACAGAAGCTCAATTAGCGCGCTCTCAATTGCGTTGAAAAGTAGACATTCTGGGCTTTCCAGCAATGTATAATAGTCCATACTTTGCCCAAGATTTAATGACCCAAACCGGCGTTGCAAATCAGCTTCAGAATTCCCGGCGCTTAACGCCGGAACTGGCACAAAAATTGGAGTTAAACGCCCAAACTGGCACAAAAGCTGGCGTTTAACTCCAGAAAAAGTCTCTACACATGAAAGCTTCAATTCTCAGCCCAAGCACACACCAAGTAGACCCCGGAAGTGGATTTTTATGTCATTTACTCATTTCTGTATATCCTAGGTTACTAGTTTACTATAAATAGGATATTTTGACATTGTATCTTTACCTCATGACACATTACACGTTTCTTATTGTATCTTCTACGGCATGAGTCTCTAAATCCCATGGTTGGGGGTGAGGAGCTCTGCTGTGTCTTGATGGATTAATGTAATTACTACTGTTTTTCATTCAATCACGCTTGCTTCCATTCTAAGATATCACTTGTTCCTCAACTTGATGAATGTGATGATCCGTGACACTCATCATCATTCTCACCTATGAATGTGTGCCTGACAACCACCTCCGTTCTACCTTAGATTGAGTGGATTTCTCTTGGATCCCTTAATCGGAATCTTCGTGGTATAAGCTAGAATTGATGGCGGCATTCTTGAGAATCCGGAAGGTCTAAACCTTGCTGTGGTATTCTGAGTAGGATTCAAGGATTGAATGACTGTGACGAGCTTCAAACTCTTGAGGGCTGGGCATTAGTGACATACGCAAAAGAATCATTGGATTCTATTCCAACCTGATTGAGAACCGACAGATGATTAGCCGTGCTGTGACAGAGCGCGTTGAACATTTTCAATGAGAGGATGGGAGGTAGCCATTGACAACAGTGAAACCCTACATACAACTTGCCATGGAAGGAGCCTTGCGTGCATGAAGAAGAAAACAATGGGAAAGCAGAGGTTCAGAAGATAGAGCATCTCCAAAACCTCAACCTGTTCTCCATTACTGCAAAACAAGTATCTATTTCATGTTCTTTTACTTTTCACAACTAAACCTGAGAATTATTGATATCCTGACTAAGAGTTACAAGATAACCATAGCTTGCTTCAAGCCGACAATCTCTGTGGGATCGACCCTTACTCACGTAAGGTATTACCTGGACGACCCAGTGCACTTGCTGGTTAGTTGTGCGGAATTACAAAAGTGTGATTGTGATTTTGTGCACCACTTATCACCGTATATAAATTCAAAAATTCGGGGACCGAATTTATTAAGAGGGAGAGAATGTAGTAACCCAAAAAAAAAAGAGAGGAGTGGCACGTGAAAAGCACGTGACCCACTTTAACTCCCCTTATTTTCGTCAGGAAGGCTCCCGAAGCCCTTCCCCTCCCTTTCTCAATCTCATCTCTTTCCTTCCTCATCCTTTTTATCTTCCCAATCTCTTCCATCATCTTATGTTTTCTTATTTCAATCATTCACTATCATCAATCTCACTTTTCTTCATTACACTTCCTTCCTCTTTTCTACTCTAACTTCATTCATCTAAATTTCATTTAGTACAATCCCAAATCATGGAGTTTCCACATAATGAGTGAAGGAACCATTCAGTCCTTGAGTTTCAATTATTATTGAGACTTCAAGGTAACTATTTGACTCAATAATTAGCCATATCTCTAATTTTTGTCATATCTATACATGTGGATATAGTAAAATCTGAATTAGGGTTATTAGAGTTAGAAAATTAGGGCTTTTGTCAAGGTGAGTAAGATTATGTTAATTGACAATATTAGTAGCTCACAAATATCATTATTGTCATATTTCTAGAGTTGTAGAATTATTGGACATCATTTGGTAGCTCATTGGCGCGCCCAGATTTGCTTTTGGTTCTTTGAAATCAAGTTGTGAGTGGATATTATATCTATAATTATTTTTAAATATATTATTATCAATATTTTATTGAATCATTAATTTTGGAGTTTGAAAATATTTTATTATTGTGATGTTTGAATATTTGAAATAAATATTGATTTGTGAAACTTACAATTTTATAAAAATACACACGAGATTATATTTATATATTTTATAAAGCATACATGTTTTCTTATTTGACTTTATTAAATTTTAATTAAATTTTAGTATGCATTCTTATATATATTTTTGATTTACTATGAAAATTTAGTAATATGTTTTAATTATTAGAGATTTGTTATAAATGATTTGGTTTGGATTGGTTTGGGAGACTCTGACTAGAAAACCGTAATTAACGGCGGTTATAACATTAACTTAGATACATCTAACTCAGACCTCAGCTAGCAGAGGCGTTGCTAGCCCAACGTGTAGGCCACACGTTGGATCTGTTATACCGTACGGGCACACTAGAGGAAAGGGCTACCCTTAGAGGTGGAGCTGCCCTAGGTGTGTAATATTTGATTTGATTTGACTTCTGGAATGAGAACTCCCATTTCAGTTCATCCACTTAACTACTTATCTATTTGTTTGCATAATTAATTAATATAAATTTCTCATCTCTGATAGGAAATATAATTTTCAAGGTAAACTCTGTATTGTCTCGTGTGGGTTATAGATATAATGTTTGCTCATTGAGTTGCAAAACTCACCCTATTATATTCCCATATTTTTCAGATACAGAAGTCATTCCAGGTTCTATTCCACCTGCCCCTCAGTAGATCTTAGTCATTTTGGTGAGCCCTTCTTCTTTCTAAGGGCTAAGTAATTATGTAATGGGACATTTACTCAATTTAAATTATGTCAATGCTCCATATGTCACAGGCAGGATCCTGCCCTAACCCTATATTCAGTCTTCCCTACTCACTGTATTGTTTGTTGCGCCATCTACTCTCTATTCTCAACCCCAACTCTCTTTCATCTCCACTTTGTTCAAACCCCAAAACTCCCACAGCACGATACGATGTTCTCTCCCACAGCCCCAACTCTCTCCAGTCTCCACTTGATGTTAAAGACTATATCTTATTGTTTTTTTTAGAATGGAAATTGTATTTTAAGATTTTTATGGACTATAATTTGCTATGTTGTATTTGTGGACTTATAATCTTGGATAAGATATACTTGTGTGTTTGTAATAGTATTTTGTAGTTTGTTTTTTATTTTTTTGATATTTTTTACTATAATTTTCATATGAATGTTAAACATAAGGGGATGGAGAATAGGGTCCCGCGGGGAATACAGGGAACGTGAGGAATGGGGATGGGGACAATTATCTCCCCATGGCGGGAATCGGGACGGGGATGGAGATTAATTCTGGGGCCCCCCGCCTCTGCCCCGCCCCGTCCCATTGACATCCCTACCTCAGGGGTTTTTCTGAAACATTTGAAATTGATCCGATCATCATCAAACTCCCTAATGGTACTTCCACTATGAGCTACATCATGGGAACCATTAAGTTTTCAGAAAGTTTTTATCTTACCAATGCATTGTACATTCCTTCCTTCAATTTTAAACTCATATCAGTGTCGAAGCTAACTGCATCATTGCATTGTAAAATGACTTTTTCTGATATAACCTGTGAAATACAGGACAAACACACAGAGAATATGATTGGTATTGCTAACTCTGTTGATGGTCTATACATACTAAATAAGCACAGCATTGCCCCTCTTGGCAAACACCATACTGCACACCATATCACAGCACCCACACAAAGAGCACACATGCACCATTTATGGCATGATAGACTAGGTCATATTCCTAATAATAGACTAGCTGTTATCAAGCAAACTTTCAATTTCATTGATTGTACAATAAATGAAAATCCTTGTGACTCTTGTCAATTAGGAAAACAAAGAAGATTGCCTTTTTCTCAAAGTGATACTGTTTCTGATAATAATTTTGATTTGCTTCACATTGACATTTGGGGACCACTTGCTATTTCATCTATTGATGGCCATAGATATTTTCTCACTATAGTGGATGACAAGTCCAGATTTACTTAGATAAATTTGATGAAGTTTAAGGCTGAAGCAGCATCTTTGGTGCAAAATTTTGTTAAACTTGTCAAAACCAATTTGAAAAATCTGTAAAAATTATTCAGACTGACAATGGTCCTGAATTTTTAATGCCAACCTTTTATGCTTCATTTGGAATTTTGCACCAAAGGTCATGCATTGAGACACCACAGAAAAATGGTGTTGTTGAACGAAAGCATCAACACATTTTGACTGTGGCAAGGGCCATTATGTTCCACGCCCAAATACCTAAGTGTTATTGGAGTTTTGGAGTGATCCACACAGTCTATTTGATAAACCGAATTTTCACACCTCATTTACATGAAAAATCTTTGTTTGAAGTACTGCATAAATCACTTCCCCATATCTCTCACCTTAGAGTATTTGGTTGTTTAGCATATGCAAGTACGATCAAGAATAGCAGAACAAAATTGGACCCTTGTTCAAGAAAATGTGTTCACCTCGGTTTCGGGAAGGGTACCAAAGGTTATGTGCTTCTTGATCTGATTTTAAAAGAAATTTTTGTGTCTCGAGATGTCATATTCTATGAAAATCATTTTCCATATATTGCTTCATCTCAGTTGCCTACTGATTCTCACCAAGAACCAGCTTTTCAACAACATCATATGCCCCACGTCATGCATGATTATGATTTGTTTGACCACCACATAACCGATCTGCACACCTCTGCTTCCAATCCACTCCACACTAGTCAACCTGCACCACACATACACATCGCCACACAGTCCACAGATATTGAATCCTCGATTCCAGCATTGCATGCACAACCCACACATTCGAACATTCAACATCACAATATATCACCATCTTCTCACCCCACACCGAGAAGATTATCACGCATTAGTAAACCACCAGCATACTTAAAAGATTATAAATGCATGAATATTACTAATAATCACAATAGAGAAACTACTTCCAATTAATGACATCACATCTCAAAGTTTTTATCATACAAATCTATTTCACCCATGTATAGTGCATACTCATTAGCTATCTTAAACATTGAGCCTAAATGCTATGAAGATGCCATACTTGAACCTTGTTGGCGAGAGGCCATCCAAGCTGAATTGGATGCTCTGAATGAGAACAAAACCTGGATATTGACTTCCCTTCCGAGTGATAAGAAGGCGATTGGTTGTAAGTGGATCTTTAAGATCAAATATCACCCTGATGGTAGTGTTGAGCGATACAAGGCTCGTCTCGTGGCAAAGGGGTTCACTCAAGTCTCCGAAATTGACTATAAAGACACGTCTAGTCCCGGTATCAAGCTAGGAACACTGCGGGTTATTTTTGGCACTGACTGCTGTCAAGGGATGGCATTTGAATCAAGTTGGCATTAATACCGCCTTTTTACATGGTGAGCTTGATGAGGAAGTGTATATGAAACCCTCCGAAGGTCTTGCGATAGCTCCAGGTCAGGTTTGCAAGCTTGAAAAGTCTCTATATGGGCTTAAACAAGCTAGTAGACAATGGAACTTCAAATTGAAATCTGTTCTGCTAGAGTAAGGATATAATCAGTGTAAATCTGATTACAGCATGTTTACTAAATTCCAAAGTACTGGTTTTATAGTCATTTTGGTTTATGTTGACGATTTAATGTTGGCAGGGGACGACTTGTTTGAAATTGAAAGGGTGAAACAGACTTTGCATGACAGATTTTGGATTAAGGACATTGGTGATCTCAAGTTCTTTCTTGGCTTAGAGGTTGCTAGGTCTTCAAAAGGCATAGCTTTATATCAGCGAAAATATGTTCTAGATCTCTTGCGGGACACAGGTTTTGAGCATTGTAAGCTTGCCTCCACTCCCATGGACTATGGGGCAAAATTGAGCAAGGGTGATGGAAATAGTCTGCCTGATTCCTTCGATTATAGGAAAATTATTGGAAAACTGTTGTATCTCTCAAACACAAGGCTGGATATAAGCTTTGCAATTGGCAAGCTCAGCCAATTCTTGGATTGTCCCACAACTAATCACTTGCAAGCGGCACATAGGATCTTCAGGTACATAAAGAACTCTCCAGCAGCGGGGTTGTTCTTCTCGGCCAATTCCGATCTATCTCTTACTGGATTTTCTAATTCTGACTGGGCTGGATGCCCCGACTCGCGACAATCGATTTCAACCTATTGCTTCTATGTGGGTTCCTCCATTGTCACTTGGAAGAGCAAGAAGCAAGTAATCGTCGCAGCCAGGGACGGATCAACTCTTTAGGGTGTGGGGCAAATGCCCCTACTAAATTTTATTGAGTAGTATATAATAATAATATTTATTTGTCCCCATTAAATTATTAAATTTGACCCCACAATAATTTTTTATTCAACTTTTGATACTTGATAGCCAATTTAAGAACTTCATATTAGATATCCATTATAATGATCAAGTTTTAAATTTAAATAAGATTGATGTTCTTTCTTAGAAATCGACTCGAAAGAATATTATCTATCCATTTGTATTTTCTTTTAAAATTAACTTTAGTTTTTCTCATAACAACTACACTAATTAAATGAACCTTTTCAAATATGAATAATATAATCAAGAACTAATTGTATGAAAATTGAGTTTTAAATGATTGTTTAACGACATATACAAAAAAAGACATTTTAATTATATTGTTAAGGTTTTAAAATATGAAATATAAAAAATTAAATTTAAATTATATATTATTATTTAAATTACTATTTTAGTATTTTAATTTGTAATTAGATATTTTGAAACCTAATCATATTTTACAATAACAAAATATAATTATAACAACAATTATGCTACGCATACATAAAATAATCACTTGTACAGAATAAATCTTAAAATACAAATTTTAAAATACAAAATACACATTAAAAATAAGTTAAATGATATATGTATTTATATACAAATTTATAGTAAATAATTTGATAGCTAATTTTTTTACGTAAACGTAATATTTTTATTATAAAAATTATTATCATGTTATATATATTTCGCCCCACTATCAAAATTTTCATAATCCGTCACTGATCGCAGCTTCTTCCTTTGAGGCAGAGTATCAGACTCTTACATTGGCCACTAGAGAAGCTCAATGGCTTAGTTATGTGTTGAAAGACTTAGGAGCATTTCTTGGTAAACCTGTGAATTTGTACTATGATAGTAAATCTGCCATTTATATTGCTACTAACACAATATTTCACGAGCATACAAAGCATATTAAGACTAATTGTCACATTGTGAGGGATAAATTGCAAGAGGGTTTAATTCATCTTTTACCAATTTCTACACATAAACAAATCGCAAACATCATGACTAAGCTTCTGGCACTAGAACCGTTCAGCACATTGTGTAGCAAGCTTAGATTGTTGGACATTTTTATGCCCAACCCTCCCAACTTGAGAGAAGATATTACCTAATAGATATAACATAGTGCTGTTAATTGTATTATAATGAGTTAATCCTTGCTAACAAAAAATGATCTATACGACTTCGCATTGCCAGTTGACACATCCCGCACGCTATATATATATATTAATGTATGTATGCAGTTGGTTGCTATAAACAATTTTTGAGGACAAATAATAATAAAAGTTAACATTTTTTACTTATTCTCTTCATTGGTTGCTATAAACAATTTTTGAGGGCAAGTCATAATAAAAGTTAACATTTTTTACTTATTTTTTTCATTGGCTGTGAGTCTAAACTTGCTCACCTCTTTCCTCTCGCACCTTCAACTCATTTTTTTTTTGAAAGTTAGTTTTATTATTCAACCCAATAATTTTGATATCATCTTAAATAGCTTAACTCAATGCTCCCACTACTTGTTAATATAATTCGTTTTGGCATTCTGAACACCCAGTTTTATTTTTTATAGTAAGGATGATAATAAATAAAACATTTTATATTGAGTATTCGTAATCACATTTTTACAAGACATATTTTATTTTTCTCTCAAATCGATGTGAAACTTCACAATCAATAAAATTTTTTACTAAACTTAAATGATTATACATGCATTTGGCTAAAACTAAAGATAAAATGGCAATTATTTAAAAAATATTAGTGTGACTAATTTAGCCACCAATAATCATAATCATAACTTCACAAGGATAAATTTAATTAGTTTAGCGTAATATAATGTCCCACTTAAGACTCCAAAATTAGCTTAATTACTACTAGAAAATTAGTTATTACAGACGGATATTTCTGATGAATTTTATCCCACAGAAATACAGACAGAATTTTAGAGGAATTTTTTGTCGGAAAACAAAAAAAATGAATTAGCATAAATTACAGACGGAAAAGAGAATCCGTCGATAATTCTGTCGGAAAAATTAACTTTTTTTTATAGAAAATAGTTACAAACAAAAAATCCGTCTGTAATTAAATGAACAAAAAATTACGTTTTATTAAATTATTACAGACAGATTTTTCGTCTGTAATTTAAAATTTTCCGTCAAAAAATATATTGAAATTAGGGTTGTCACCCATAGTTCCTCTATTCAGTCACGATCCTTCTACTTCTCCACACTCATCTCCTCCAAATGCTCCGTCAGTGGCGCCTCTCAGCCTTGCACCGCCGTCGCACCGAAGCTCCGTCACACTCCTTCCCGGATCTTCTCCCTGTGTTGCTCGCGTCTCTCCTTTCAAACCCTAACCTGCAATCTGCTAATTTAGCCAAAGTTTGGAGGTTAGATTTTCAATTTCATGCAATTAATTTCTCTTATTCCAATAGATCTTCTCTGTCACACTCTCTTCGTTCCTTCTCCTCCTCCGCCGCCGCCTCTGCTGCCATTGTTCGGTCGTTCGCCCACTACCTCGCACCACAACAACCACCACTAGAACCACAAGTTTCTGGATTCCAATACCTTCTTTGGAAGCTGGCAGCCTCCGTAGGACCCGAAGGAGGCTGAGGCGAAGCTGGCGATGCTCCGAAGTGGCTACGCGAAGCAGGTGAAGGAGGTTCGCAATCTGTACATCCACGAAATGGAGCTGCTTCAGATCGAGAAGGAGCTCAAGGACGAAGCTTGCAGAGAATCCCTTAGAGTTGCCAATGAGGAGCGCAAGAAGCTCAAGGCCGAAGCTGCGCAGATTAGGGCTCCGAAGCGAATTAAAGATCGCACAACAAGAATTCAGAGAAACACTCGTGCGTTTTTCTTTTTCTTCTTCCTTTCCCTCTATGAATTTCGCTGTGCACACCAAGTGTTCGATGGTTTGCTTATTTGTTGGTTTGAGCTAACATGCACATCAAATGTTTGTTAATTAGTCTCACTGGATAATAAGATAGATATATGCACATCAAATGTTTGCACTAAATGCCTGTGATTCGATAATTTTTTTTCGTTGTTTCATTTGCACTTTCTGATAAAGAAGTTGTTTGCAGCTATTTGATGGTCACAATGGAACTGCTGCTGCTATTTATGCCAAGGAGAATCTTCTAAACAACATTTTAAGTGCAATTCCTTCAGATCTTAATAGAGATGAGTGGATAGCAGCATTGCCCAGGGCTTTGGTTGTAGGATTTGTGAAAACTGACAAAGATTTTCAACAGAAAGGTATGACTAATTATTTCTCTTGTAGTATTTGTTCCAGCCTTTACTAATTATTTAGTTGTGTGGCAAATTGAAGTACTTCTGGAATATTCTGAGTATTGCCAAATGCGCTTGCACATGCCCAATTCCAGAAGTTAGCAAATTAAAGAATAAAATGGTAATATTTATCTAAATCCTGTTGGTGGATTGCAAGTTGCACTTCCTGTTACTTAAGCCATAATGACTGAGATTATTATTATCCAAATAACAGAATTTCTATGGTGGTGTATATTAAGGAAGCATATGATTCATTATTATTTAGTTTGGTACTCATAATGTTTCAGGTATATTGACTATCTGTTTTTGGGAGATTATGTTGATAGAGGACAGCACAGCTTGGAAACCATTACCTTGCTGCTTGCACTTAAGGTAAGCTACTTCAATTATATTAATGTGTATATGTAGTTGTATTTTAATTATTATTTTTGTTTTTATCTTTATAACCGATCACGTACTACCCTTGTGATTCTGCAGATTGAGTATCCTGAGAATGTTCACCTGATACGTGGTAACCATGAAGCTGCTGACATAAATGCACTATTTGGTTTTCGTATTGACTGCATTGAAAGGATGGTACGGATGGAATGTGCATATAGTCGTTAATTGGATTTAACTCTAAATTCTATTATTCTACAACTAACTAGTGTTCCTATAGGGGGAAATGATGGAATGTGCATATAGTCATTAATTGGATTTTCTTTTTTTTGTTTATTAATTGGTTTATTATGCAGTTAAATCTAAAAAGGTTAATTGGTTCATTTGTGTAGCTAAGTTTTGTTCTTTTTTTTTTTTGTTTATGCAGAACAAAAGCATTGCTGAGTGTGGTTCTTTAGTTGTAAGCACTCCAAATCATTGAAAAAGGTAATTCATGGATTGCATATTTTTTCATTTGAAAATCATACTAGAATAATATAATTTGATATGAGAAGCTGTTAATGCTCTAGCTTGATTTATATTTATAAGAAATTATGAACTGATTGATTGAATACCTTATCTGCTTTTGCTTTGCTGCTGCTACCTGACTCTGTGTTCCAATCTTAGCCTCAGGTGCCTTCTTCCTGTATTTGTAGAACTTCTCTCAAGAGCTTCAAAAGCTTGAGGAGTATCGCATGAACCAGAAATCCATTGATTCAATGGTACCTATATATACAACTCTCTTATTAATGCTTTTACTTTCTTTAATTTTTGTTGTCACATCACATGGTATTCTTGATCTTCTTCTTTACATTATTCATTTTCATTGGTCATTGCATTTCTTGCAATTTCTATTGTTAGGAATTAGGAATGGACATTAGAAACCTTGCTTACTTCACTTTTTGTCTGCACATTATTCAGTTGAATGGAACTTATAGGGTGATTACATCAAAGGCCAAGTAATAGGGTATCTGGATCAGTTTGGCACTTCACTTCCTGTTAAGGTGATCAGAAATTGCAACAGAGATTACAACAAGTGTAGCAAGTAGCAAAACCTTTTACACTGATTCCAATGGACGCGATTTCATCGAAAGGGTATGCCTAATAGGTTGATCAGTTGATTTAGAGTTCTCAATATGAATGCCTAGGCAAATGTATTATATTATGGTATTCTGATTTGTTGCTAAAACGGTGCATTTTACAGATTCGAGACTATAAAAAAGACTGGAAATTGCAAGTAAATCAACTTGTTGCTGGAAATTATTACCCTGTATGTTGTTCTGTTGAATCAAGTCTGTTGCAATTATGCTAATTCCAATACACATGAATGATTATTGAAATCTAGTTTTTTTGTTTCAGATCAACCTTGGGATTTACCTGAAAGATAAAAGTAAAGAGCTCTCTATATTGGTAGATAGGTCTGTGGGGGGATCCAGCATCAAAGATCGGCAATTAGAACTAATTGTTAAATTCCTCTGAAGTGAGTTGCCCCATTTCTACTAGTGCATTGTATAGCTTATTGGCTGATTGAAAATAGCTTAATTGTTCTTAGTTGGGATCTATGGAAATCATTACTCCTTGCCTTGTATATTAGAATTGTTCCTAGTCCTAGTCCTAGAAATTGATTTTGCAACTTCTAAAAATTTTTGTTGGAAGTCCATGAATTAAAATATAGAGAAGGCCAAATTTTTATTTTCAACTTTTGAATTGAGAACTAATTTACTAGTTTCATTTCATGGCAAATTAGTTCATTCATATGGTCCCTTTAAGCTGCTGGAAGCACCCCACAACTGATGGCAAGAAGCATGAGCACCTGAAATTGCTTCTGTGCAGATTGAATGGAGCGTCAGTGTGACTCATTAAGGAATGTTGATTCTGCTCGTATTTTAAATCCCCAGCACCTTTTACTGCTGATATCAGGCAAGAAGTGTAGCCCTTTTCCAATTGCATTAAGAGATATAAAGCAACACGACATTACTCAAAGCATGCGCGGGATACTAGTTGATTGGCTTGTAGAGATTTGCATAATGTAATTTTTCTCAAATAATACAATGTTATGAATTATAGCTGATTAATTTAGTACGGTTGAACAATACACTGAGGATTATAGTTGATGTATTAATACACTTCGTTTATGTTTTGATAATACGATGAATTTTATTTTTTGAAATATTATAAATATTCGAATACAAATTAGATAAAAGTTTGTATTAAATTTATATTTATTTTGTATGAAAACAAGTTTATTTTACAATTAGAAAAATAAAAAAATTCTATTTTACCTTACAGACGGATTTACAGACGAATTTTCTGTCTGTAATCAGAACGTGGAATGATTTTTCAAAGTTCAAATTACAGACGAAAAATCTGTCAGAAAATTCATCTGTAATTACAGACGAAAAATTCGTCTGAAAATTCGTCTGTAATTACAGATGGAAAATCCATCTGAAAATTCGTCTGTAATTACAGACGGAAAATCTGTCGGAAAATCCGTCTGTAATTACAGACGGAAAATCCGTCGGAAAGTTTGTCGTCTTTGGGAAATGGATAGAAAATTTTCAGAGAAAAAATCCGTTGGTAACTTGTAAAAATCTGTCTGTAATTTTTCGACGGAAAAAATCCGTCGGTAATAATTTCCGACGAGACTTTTACAGAGGGACAAAATCCGTCGGTAATTTCGTCGGTAACCAAAAATCCGTCTATATTAAAGACTAAATTTGTCTATAAATCTATCTGTATTAATCAATTTTCTAGTTGTGAATATTCTATTTAAAGGCATCTGAAAAAGAGAGTGTACTTCAAATCTTCAATAAACCTATATGTTTATATGCATTAATTAGGTGGCTGCAATTAGCTCTTGTAGACTACCTAATGATGACAATTCCGAAGTCATATGTACTGTAAAGGATGGTTACTTTAGAATATTTCATAATTATCACTACAACTTTGTCCCCTTGTTTTTCAAAGGTTAAATTGATTACTTTCCATAAATAAACGCTACAACATAATTGAACTATATAAAAATGTTAATGAACTCTCTCGTAACCATAATGGAAGGAGTAATTGATTCTAGGAGTGAGAGCATAAAGCAGATATGAATAGTTTAAGAATAATACTGTCCGTCTAAACCTTTTTGTTAAATAAATTTAATTAAATTAATCTAATTTAATAAAAATTAGTTATGACTAATATTATTTTAAATTTTATTATTTAATTTAGTTGGATTTAATTAATAAAAATATCTAAATCAAAATCAGAGCTACAAATTTTTTTAAAAGGGACCAACATAAAAATATAAGTTCAAAAGAGAGGGAAAAAATTAAATAGAGACGAAACTGACAAATTAAAGACTTAGTATGTACACATTATTAATTTAGGAGGCCATTTTTCTTTCCCATTAAAATTAACGTAGCTGCGTCACTTTCTAGATGTGTAGCATAATTCAGACTTCAAAGAAATTTTTGGAGGGGCCAAAAAATTTAATAAAAATAATTAAAAAATTATATAATAGTATTTATATTAAAAAAATTTGTAAATATAATTAGTTTTAAATTTGTTATTAATACGTGCAATTATATATAGTTAAGGTTAACTAAAAAATTAAAGCTGATTTTGGTTAATTAAAAATTTGGCTTAAGTTAATAAATCAAACTGATTTTAAATGATAAAATTAGTTATTAATTGGTTATAAAATTAATAAATTAGTTTTAAAAAATAATAGGTTTTTTTACAAAAAAAAAACTATTTTTTGCAT
>NC_029781.3:97768377-97768961 GCF_000817695.3 Arachis duranensis
AAAAACTATTTTTTGCATATAAAAAATATTTTAATCTAAAAACTGATTTTTTTTTTAAAAAAACTATTTTTTAATTATACAAATAAATTATAATTTATAAGTTAATTTTTAACATTCTAAAAAATTTATTTTTAAAGCATCTATTTTTCAAAAGTCTCAAAACTAGTTATTTTTATTGTTATTTCTATTACAATCAAATAATATATTGCACCAAAATAAAATTTTAACTTTCTAATAAAATAAAATATCAAAATCTAATTAATATATATAGTGCTAATACTACAATGACATATAGTTTGCAATGTTGATTTAAAGAATAAAATAATGACTATTTATTAGCATGTGGCATACTACTAGTTATACTACAGTTTTTATAGTGTTCTAAAAATAAAATAATATATAAAAATGTATGGGACTATCAACCGAGTATCACATAAGAATAAAAAGTAAAGTGAATGATAAACATAAATGTTAAACACAGATACATAAGATGGAAATATGTGAACTTAACTATCTGAGCTAACTTTATTTTATGTGAGAAAGAAATACTAATTTTTTTACAAAATTTTTGGGGGCCATGACCC
>NC_029781.3:97770212-97770903 GCF_000817695.3 Arachis duranensis
TATATTAGAACTAAAATTAAACGGGTCTAATTTAATTTTAAAAAAATAACTTATAAAATAAAAGATATTTCATATTTATAAATTATTTAGAGATTTTATGTTTGGTAGATGTGAGATTTATAATAACGAAAAAAATATATAATCTTTTATTTCATTGAATATGGAGTGAACAAAATGAACCTGATTATACAAGACTCAAAAATGTAATTTTCTTAGATATTAAATTGGAATCTTTTAAAATTTTGAAGACTAAAATGAGGCATGCACGCTTCCAATTTAATTAAAATGAAACATTTGCTCTCACATAATGTCTCTCTTGAAAAATGTATGAAGCTTTTGGCAATTGAAACACCACTTTTATGTATGAAGTAGTAATTAGAAAATAAGATTTATATAAATTAAAGAAGACAACTCGGCAAGAGTGGATTTATTATTCATGAAACGATGATGGATCCTACAACACAGAAAGCAACATGTACATGCAAACAACAAATTAATTAAAGGAATCATTCTGAATTTTTGGTCGTACAGGGTTTGGCAAAGCTTACCTATCATCTTCACGTTTTTAGGTGAAGATATATAGCACTTCTGGACAAATCTTATTGCCATCGTATCAATGCACCCCACAAAAAATATTAAATTCGGATACCATCGGATATACAGATTAGGCCGATTCAAATTCAATCTATAT
>NC_029781.3:97770925-97773075 GCF_000817695.3 Arachis duranensis
ATCTATATACACTCCTAAATAATAATAATAATAATAATAATAATAATAATAATAATAATAATAATAATAATGATACGACATAATTTGTTTTAGTATAATAAAATTTTAAATTGTTTAATATTTAATTTGCTATGTTAAATTATAGCATGGCAAATTTAATATTGACATAAGGTAGGGAAAAAAAAGACATAAGGTATTTTTCACATGAGGATTTTAGTTTGCCATGTTAGTAGTTAACTTACTACATCATCTTTGAATGAGAATTTTGACTGCCAAGACCAAAATATATCAGTTTTAACTTTTTGAGTAACTACTTAATCTAATATCTTTTTATTTTTACTAATGACTATTATGTGATTCTCAACTATTATTCTGAAAATCGGACCGAATCGAATACCAAATTAGTTCGGTTTAAGATAAAAATTAATTAGCAATAAATCTGTTAAAATAAATTATTTTATTATATTTGATTTAATTTCGATTAAATATTTAAATTTTTAATTATATCAATTTGATCTCTAGTTCAATTTTTAGAACTTTGATATTCAACTACAAACAAATGATAAAGTGACCATTAGAAATTTAATTCAAGAGACAGAACAATCTATTTTAATGCAACCGTTTTGAGGGATTGAATATAAAAATGTATTCATACAATACATGTATTTTATAAAAATTAAAATTTATTTAATAATAAAAAATTATTACCATTTTACTATGAAAGCTATTAGGGGCCACACTGTGTAAGGCTTAAATCTGGCTTAGCTGGTCATCTCAAAATTAAAACCAATCTTTATTTATTTTATTTATTGCTAGCTAAACCCGTCATTAATTATTTTTAGGTGAAAAAATATGAAAAGCTTTCTTCCCAATTTAAGCCCATCACTGATTAATTATTATTGAGCTTTCCCTTGTATTTGAGGGAATCATTTTTGGATTTATTTGATGATTTCAATTGATACCTTATTATGAACAGTGAATTAGGTGAATAGGATGGAAATTTTGTAATTATAGTAAATTGTACACTGGCGTTTTATATTACTGATTGCGCTCAGTACCCTTTTATTTAAACTTTTATTTGTTTATTTTTGCTTTTCTAGTTAATTTATTAAATTTCAACTCAATGCCATTGTCTCACCAAATTCATCAACTTGGTTCATCACGGGGTGAAATTACTCTAAGCTAATACCTACTTTAATTTATTAGTAAAATTCTCACTTATACCTACTTTAAGTACAATTAATGCTGATTTTTTTTTTCAATCAAAATTATGTGTAGACTAAAAATTAATTATTTATATAAAATATATATTAAAAATATATAAAATAATATATATATATGTAAATATATAATATTTAATTTTTAGTATACACATAATATTTTTAATTTCACATATTATTATATACTGCACCCAAATTAAGAATTTAATTTTTATATACCAAAAGAGTAAAAGGTAAAAAATTATTACTGATATGTAATTATGTATAACTGTCAAGTCTACTATCTTAATAAAGAAATTACCTTTTGCCTATGTACAACACTTGATTGAATGTTAACGAAAAATTAAACGGTTGCCATTAATCCGTAGAAATAAAGTCAAGTTCACCCATGTTATTATTTTCCATAACTTTTTTTTATTAATTTTTCACGTTATCTCCTAACCTAATAGATTAAAGAATTAATTCGTTGTGGATATAAATTTTAAGTAAAAATTTATTGTTTGTCAATAAATTATCGCATACATAAAATATAATTTCAATTTTTAATATATACTTTTTTAAATAGACGTTTGAACTGATCATTCGTCCAACTCAAGGTAATTTATTTTCGATAATTATTTAAAAAATTATTCACTAATTTGTTGAAGATTTAGACAATATATAATTAAGTAAAAAAATTCTACTTATCCTTTAAAATTTAGACTGTAGTTAACTTTTTTAAGAATTTATTATTATTTAATTAATTTAAATATCCACTTTCACATATTAGTTGTTCAAAAAATCAGAAAAGTTACAATGTAAATATATCATAATTTAACTAATTTCCTCAATTATTCTTTGATTCCAAATTTAATTCCAAGATTTAATTTCTCAGTTAATACAAGACCCCAATAATATTCAAAGAATTACTGCATTACATGATTGAATTGA
>NC_029781.3:97773395-97777331 GCF_000817695.3 Arachis duranensis
TGTGTCCACTAATACATGATTGTATTCATAAGTGTTTTATTTATAAATACACATTCTAGGGTTAGGGCTCTCTCTCACTTTTTCTTTCTCTCTCTTTACCAGATTTCTTTCTATATATGCCTCTACTTGATTTTCAATTCACCAAACTCACACAAAACACTAACAAATTAAAATTCTCAACAATTTTCTCCTCCTTCTTTTTCCTTCTTCGTCTCCAAATAGTTCTATAGAATGAGGAAGCGCCAAGTAGTTTTGAGAAGAGAGGAGCCAACAAGGAGTGTTAGGACCGTGAAATATGGCGAGTGCCAGAAGAACCACGCCGCGAGCGTAGGCGGCTACGCGGTCGATGGCTGCAGGGAGTTCATGGCAAGCGGCGAGGAGGGGACAGGGGCTGCCCTCGCCTGCGCCGCTTGCGGCTGCCATAGAAGCTTCCACAAGAGAGAGGTTGAGACTGAAGTAGTGTGTGAGTGTTCTTCACCGCCACCCTCTAATAATGGAACTACTTAGAAAGACACCACTTTTAAAAAATTGTAATGCCTCTTTTTTTTTTAAAGAAAAAAAAAAGAAATGGTTGTAAAATATTCTGTGGACTTGCTTAATTATTTTATTTTCCTTGGTGTTAAGATTTGGGATTTTAACATTCATTATTTCACTCTATTAATATTGGTATTATTCTAGCTAGAGTAGTATGTTCTTAATTTTATGTGTGTAAAGTGTTAAAGCAATTAGGAAGTTGTATTTTCTTAATTTTAATTAATATTTTTTTTGTCATATATAATTATGTGTGAGCCATGTTATTAAGGATTATTTGCTTGTTGTTGATAAACTACTAGTCAACAAATTAAAGTGAATAATTTTTTTATTTATTTTCTTTCTTTAATTTCTATTTCCTTTTTGGTGTGATGATATTTTTGATATCCAATCAAGATCGTAGAAAATATCCAAAATAATTTGAACCCTTCACGCTAAACCAAACCCCCCTACTTTGTTTAGCCCTCTCTTTCCAATTTTTTTTTTCTTTTTTCTATTTTGGTAATGAGCCGTTTCTGAATTAAATTTTCTCCTATATAATAGATGATGACCAAGACAATAATAATGTTTCTTTAATATATTCTTTGTCAATTTTTTTCTACCATATTATGCATGCTAGTAAGTTTCCCTAGTGTGCAACAACCATGTGTCGTTTATAACAAATGGAAATAAAATATGATGTATAAATTAAAATTCACAATCATCCTAGAAATTAATTAACCACCATTATTATTTCCTCTTCTCTTTATTTTTTGTTTCATATGCTTAAAGCTAAGGCATTATTATAACTAGTTTTGGCAACTTCTTTCAACTAACAATCACTAAACCTAAAAATGAAATCCACTAATTAATGTCGTTTGAGATCACTTTGAACACATTTATAACGGTCCACATGTCTAATCATGT
Organism: Arachis duranensis; assembly: GCF_000817695.3. NCBI lineage: Eukaryota > Viridiplantae > Streptophyta > Magnoliopsida > Fabales > Fabaceae > Arachis > Arachis duranensis. Next base: position 97,774,833 of record NC_029781.3, read on the forward strand.
TGGTTGTTGAAATAAAGAACTTTCATTAGTTACTTATTAAAAGTTGATTTAAACTTATTATAGCTAGCCACCGCATATCTCAAAACTTGAAAAAAGGCCTAAAACAAAAGTTGGAAAAGAAATTAAGTCACGCATTAAAAATATGTTTATGGCTTAATCTTTCCATTGCTTCTTCAATGCAATTGTATTGATTACTAAAATGAATAATGAAATGTATCAAACCAAAATTAATTAAAGTATGTAGTAATGAAAACACAATAACTAAGTTACCAAAATATGGAGCCAATTTTTTCAACTAATATCAACTACTAATTTTAAATACTAAATTCTATTCATAAATTCTAAATTTTCAAAAAATAAATTAACTAATTAAATTCTATTCATATATGAATTCCCTAAATACATAGTTAAAGTTTATATGGAGTACTTGGAAAGTAAGAAAAATACATATATAACATAGATTGATGGATTAGAAATGAATAATAATTAGAAGAAGGGCACATACCTTAGCATATATAGTGATAATAGTAATAAACAATATTTGATGTATATATAAAACTTGAAACTATATATATGAATGTTTGTTTTATGCTAATCAAGAAGTGGATGGTAACTAAGATTAAGAATGAAGAATGTGGAAAGGGGGGAAGATATTTGGAAGATACTTGTTGTGCCCCATAGCTAGCTTTCATAAAAAGAGATAGAAAACAGCACTTTCTTGAATGTATTAGATATTTTCCATGTGAGGTGCTACAAACAAAAGTGGAGATGTTAGGCATATATGACCTCTGCAATTGAACCAACTTTCAGGTATATGTTAATGCTCAATCTGGTATATGTCTATTCCAAAATATATATTTAATTTCCGGTGAAGACATTCATACATATACATTGTTAATTCACCAAACAATCCTTCTATTTCCCATTATTTCATCATCTTCAAACACATCATCATAAAAGGACATCTTAAAAACAATCAAATACAAGAAATGTTTGGAATTACAAATATCTCTATTCTTTTTCTTTTCTTTTTTCATTCAAATTGTAGGTATCTTTCTGTAAGTTTTGTATTCATCGTTTTTCTCTTTTTATTTGTTTTTGTTGATTTTTTTATTTTTTGAAGTTAATAAAAAAATTATAAATATTTAGATCATAAAAGATTATAAAATCACTTATATACAAATATTAAATTGATAAAAAATTAAATGAATTATTATATCACTAATATTTCTGTTAAAAATAATTTTATTCATGCTACGTAATTATATCATTTGGATAATAAATTTTTTATTTATAAATTTTAATGCAGAAGAATGTTAGGGACCAGCAACTTTTGGAATATATAGTCATCAAATAGCCATCAATGATGTTTTTAATGGTGTGAGATTAGTGTGAGATTTCATCCAATGACTCACTTTTTTTTATTAATTACATGCTGGCCAGAATTTGATAAAGTTACTAGCCCCTAAACTTTTTCTTTTAACGCAATTATTGCATAGTTATAAACCTTGAACCCAAAACATATATATTGTTAAAGTTTAATATCAATAAACTGTTACTATAGTCTATAGGAATAATACAACCAACTTAGGTTGGTCAAGTGATCAGATCACTCGTCCGCTTAAACAAATGTCGAAAGTTCGAATCCCGTCTCGTGTATGCAGCAACCCATTGGCCAGCGGTAAAATCTTAAATGGAGTTCAAATCTGTGACGAATTAGTTTTTGACCTGTCAAGTTGGGAGATACTGTAAAACCAAAAAAAAAGTCTATAGGAATACTATTTGACACAATTAACAAAGCACATTGTTTTATTTGCATTAGGAACGAAGCAATTGTAAGACTTAATCATTTTGTTAATGTATTTGGCAAGATAATTATTAGATGAGTATATAAATTAGAAAAAGTCTAGGGCCAACAATTTTATTGAATTTTGGCCAGCATGTAACCAGCAGAGAAATGTGAGCCATTTGATGAAATCTCACACCAATCTCACACCATCAAATTATCATTGATGGTTAGTTGATGGTTAACAATCACAAAAATTGCTGCCCCTAGCATTGCTCTATAAATTATATAATATTGATTATTACATCAAAACTAAATTCATATGACTATAATTCAAGGTGTCCTTATTACTAGAGCGATTGAAAATTGAGTGTAAATAGCACTTCTTTTAACAAGCAGAAGCACATCCTACCATGCAAGTAATGAATGTTTGATATAATGGAGAGAGATGTGATTGTTATAATATCGTATGCCAAAATTATTGAATGCATGAGATATTTGATGATCATCACGTTCCATAAGATATTTTATGAAACATTAGTTTGCCTAACGGTATCTTCCTCCATTTTACTTTTTCTATCCCTCTCAAAAAGAAGGAATTTCCAAGCAATATACAATAATAATAATAATAATAATAATAATAATAATAATAATAATTGCAGGGTGGCCTAATCCACCCAGTCTAGATCTTGTCACGACTCAATAGCACGAAG
>NC_029781.3:97777343-97781073 GCF_000817695.3 Arachis duranensis
ATTAATTAAAATTATAATAATTTAAAATTTAAAATTTATAATAAAAAATTAAAAAAAATAATGTATTTAAAAAACTAACGTATTTAATTTAAAATCTGAAAATATGAAAATACTAATTTTAGTGAAAAGAAAATTCTATAATATTGACAATATAAATCACCATGTGATGTTAAGGGTAGATGTCACAAATCGAGAATAACACATGTTTATAAGATGGCTGGATTGAGTGTCTTGTGATGGAGGATCATAACTTTTGTTTGAACTTAGTGTCTATATTTGTTTAAGAAATTGTGTAAAGAAAACAAATTGGGTTCCAGAAAAAGTGTGGTTATTGGGCCTTTTTTTTGTCCGGTAGAGATAGACCGGATTGTATTAAGATAATAATAATTGGGTCTTATTAAAAGATAGAGTAATGTTAAAGTACATTATGCCAAAAATATGTCAGGAAAGAAATGACCACTTTAAACAAACAAAAAAAAAACCATTTAAAAAAGAAAACAAGAGAAAATCCATTTTCATTTGTTGGTTCAGGGTCGTCAATGAGGGTCGTTGTCACTGAGAAGTAGTGTGTGCAGCACCATCGGCATGAAGCATCTTCAACAGTCCGATTCCACCAAACGAGCGTCGACAAGCAGTCAAACACAAGATACTTGAAGTGGGCCAACATGACTTTGAGGCAGGTGACTGGTGACGGTCATCTCTAGTAAGAGATAGAGAGAGGGTTGGGCCTGAGAGGATCTGCCGTAACCTAATTGAAAAAAAAGATGGTGCAGTTTCTATTTGTACGTGCTAGCAACACTATGCCTTTCTCCACTTGTGTCTCACAAAGACTTAGGGTTCCACCTTCCTGCTGTTCCGCCGCCTTCCTCTAAGAACATAACGCCCAATACTCCACCTTGAAGGCAGGAACCTATCTCCATTTTTCGGCAGTGGAGAGTTGTCTATCTTAATTTGTACCCTACCAAAAAAACAAAAGTATTCTGGCCCAAAACCCTTGGCCTATCCTATTTCTTAATCTAAAAATACTTCATTATCACTAATTAGTAATTAAATGTATGAAATAACAAACAAAAAAATGAAAAAAACCCAACGCTCCATCATACTGACCATATTCACGGAGCTCCATCTCGCGCTATACACTACCACGTGTCAAAATCCACCTGCAACACCTATGGTCCGTATCACATGATGATAACCACCATCATCACTTTAGAACGTCCTTAGTAAAATCCTAACCGACAATAAACAATCCTTCAAAATATAATCATAACTAATTTCATAATTATTGGATTTGAATAATCTTTGATTATATAAAAATATGAGAAAACTAGCTTTACTCTTTGAGTTCAGTACACAATCAAATTCAAATTCAATTTGTTAGATAAATCTATTACAAGTTCATAGTAAAAAATCGTGTTGCAACCAACCAGCCTAACATACTAACAATATTTCTCAAATATCTCAAGCTATAGTTATTTGATTGACTTGGTTTAAAATTTGTTTTAAAAGTAACTTAAATCTCTATAAATTTGTATCTAATAGGTATTTCCAAATTTCAAACGCAAAAAACTTTATAGGACTTTCAAAGTAACGATTTAGATTGAAGATTTTACCTAAACGCGAGTATATTTTTACGTGCTTCAAATGTTCTTGATATGAAGATATCAAGTATTCTTTAGAAGTTATTAGTTTATATTTTTAGAATGTTCAATTTAGTTTGATATATTTTTATTTTATTTATTTAGTAACCAAATTGAGCTTTATGTTACGGGCTTAGGATATTTTTTTTACTTTAACCTAATTAGAGGTTTGAAAACCCTCCTTTTGGTTTTGTGATGAAATTATGGTGTAGACAAGTGAGGTTGAGTGAGTCCTTTTTTTGTTATATCGGGTAATTGGATAGAAGGTTAAGGAGTCTGTTTCTTGTCGCATCAAGAAATTGGATAGAAAGTAGAGTGTTTTTTTTATTCAATTTCAATCTATCCTTTTATTTTCTATTTCAATTTCAATGTATCTTTTTATTCGATTTTACTTCTTGTATTTTTGTTTACTCTTTATTTACTCATCAATTATTCTAATGCAATATGCACATATCTAAAACCATTTGAGTCCTTCATTTCTCATTTTATTCCCTTTTTCTAAAAAAATTTATAAGTGCCATATCTCATCTTTCTTTTATTATCTCTACAGATTGTCATTCATATACTCTCTCCACTTTATTATAAGAAAAATCGTAATCTTGTCTCACTTTCTTAAAATCATTCTAAACCGTTTACCAAACTATTCACAAATTTCAATCATATATTGTGTGAGAAGATATCCTCTTTGTGCTATGCTAACTATGGAGACCAAGAATATGAAGATTTTTTTCTACAATAAAGAACACGAACTCATAGATTTGCATAGAATTTATATCTTCTGCAACCTCTATATTTATATTGAGTTTATCAAGTAAAATATTTCAATCATCATAACTCATTATTATTTATTCTTTGTATTATTTTTATTAATGGTTTATGATATGTTAGTTTCTAACCAAAACCTAATCACCTCAAATATTAATCTCATGCATATACTTAGAAGAATGAAATCTATCCTTTAACCAAAAATTCATACTTACATTAAAACATATACAAAGTTTATCTTGAAACAAATCGATCTTTGCTAATGAATCATGCTTATTTACATTAGAATATATATAGGATTTTCACAAATTTTACTGGTAGTAGGGTTTTATACTATTTTTTATGTGTCACATATTAAATATTTGTGAATACAGATGTCATCATTGTATGTCATGATATAAAGCCTCTTTATTACATACACATTTAATATTTTAATAACTGTGCATTAAAGAATTGAGGGTATGATCCTCTAATAAGAAAAAGTGACCTCCAAAAATAATATAATCGAAGTGATTCTTTCGATAAGGAAAAGTGATTGACAAAATTTTGAAATAAGAACCGTCATTAAAGGAAGGAGACTCCCATCAATTTTATACGCAATTTAAGTTCAATATCCTTTGAAGTCAAAATAAAGTTAAAAGAACGCTTAAGAAAAGTTAAGGTCAGTTTCATACATTGCATTAGAGTCCATGTCAACTGTAACACTCTAATATTCAAATCCTTATGCTCGAGTCATAAGTCAATGATATTACGGTGGTACGACTCTCAGGTAGATTTTTAATATATAAATATAGGTAATTTCGAAAGGAGTATTAATCGAGAAGCCTGAAAAGAGTAGAAATAAAATCACGAAGATGTATCACTCACGTTTCGACATAAAAAAGATAAAACGTGAAGCCGAAAGCGATATACGAACAAGGCATAAAGGAGATTAAGAGATAGATAACAGATAGATATATATAATATAAGTAAAAAGCCACTAGTCGCGACCCGCGAAGTTTAGGCCGGCTAGGGTACAGTATGAAAGTAGTTGACAACAGTATATCCTAATCTCTCCCAAAGGAAACACGAGAGCCTCTATAGGCAAGTCCAAAAGAGTTCAATACATAATATAATCTTTTCAAAACAAAGATGGAGAGATTCTAAGCAAAACACAAAGTAGAAAAAATAAAGATCTTCGCCGTCTCTCAGACGAACCACAGCTCACTTCTGAGCACCTGGACCTGTATCTGAAAAACAAGAGATATATACGGAATGAGAACCCCGGGCCCATGGGTTCCCAGTACGGTAAAAGTGCCAAATAAATACAATGCACTGCAATAAAA
>NC_029781.3:97781113-97784897 GCF_000817695.3 Arachis duranensis
GGTACAAGTAGAACAAGTAGCACATAATCAGGTAACATAGCATATATGATGTAGAAATCCAAAACAAATAGGCAAACCCAAACAATTCAAACATATGCAAATGATGTATGCCTGCCCTATGGCTGATGATATCATCTGTCGGTTATATAGCCAACCCGACATGTCCTAGTAGCTAACCATTGGACAGAAACACCCCTTGCGGAGCAAGTAGGTTTGAGCTACAACCCCATTGCTACTACCCGCTCAACCCAGAGCCAGTGAAACAACCACTACTGCGGCTACTACCCAGGCGGGTGTTTAAAAGCTCAACCTGGAGCGAGTGGATTCACCACTACTACCGCTACTACCCAGGCGTCACAATCTCTGACCTGGAGCAAGTGGGACAAACCACAACCCTTGCTACTACCCAGGATCTCAAAACATACATTCGTTCAGTTTGAAAGCAATCATCATTGTTATCAAATCTCAAACATTAACCTGGAGCAAGTGGGATGAACCACAACCCTTACTACTACCCAGGTATCAAAGCTACATTCATTCAAAACTCCATAATTAAACTCATTTATCATAAAAATCCTTTTCCGTCTCATACCCAGAGCAAGTGGACAACGCCAGTGCCTACTACCCGGGGTCACACGTCACATTTCAACATTTTCCATTATTATCCATTTAACACATTCATTCATCAATCATATATGCATTTATACTCAGCCATAATCAGTAATGGCTTTGCCTAAACCCGGCAACAACTCAGCCATCCGGCTCATGGTTCAATCAAGAACCAGCCATTTATCAATAAATATAGCCCTTCGGCTAATGGCATACACGGTACTTCCACCGTCATCCTCCATATCTCATATAATCATCTTTGATCATCATTGATCATAACTTTTTCCATTGCTTCACTCGCAAATTACCACATCCCCTAGCTCCTTTCTCATTGCTAGGCATATCATAATAATTTAATACATAAGGGGTGAGATCGGAGGCTTAAAAGTATGAGATTTGGCTTTTAAAACTCAAATATCAACTTTGGCATGAAAACAGGGCCACGCGTACGCGTAATCCACGCGCACGCGTGGATGGCCACAAAACTCATCGGCGCGTATGCGTCATGCACGCTAACGCGTGGATTGAAAAATACCCAAGCGACGCACACGCGTCCACCACGCGAACGCGTGGGTGCTCTCGTGCCCCAGGCACAAAACAGGCACAATTCAGGCACAACCCTCTGGAAAATGGCTGGGCATTGGGTGCAGCACATCGGCGTGCCCGCGCACACCACGCGCACGCGTGGATGGCGTTTTCTGAAAGAACGGCGCGTACGCGCCAAGTGCGCCTACGCGCGAGGGGCCATTCTGCTAAAAATTTTCTAAGTTAAAAGCTGCAGAATTCACAGATTCAACCCCCAATCTTCCAACGAACATAACTTTCTCATTTTAAATCGTTTTTCACCCGTTCTTCGAATGGCATGGACATCCCGAATCCAATTTCATTTCTAAACAGATTTGGCACAAAACAGAGATCCGTAGTCCAAGTTATGTCCCGTCAAAATATGCCCATTTTAAAACTCAAAAATCAACTTTGGGATGAAAACAGGGCCATGCGTACGCGCACGCGTGGATGGCCACAAAACTCATCGATGCGTATGCGTCATGCACGCTAACGCGTGGATTGAAAAATACCCAAGCGACGCGCACGCGTCCACCACGCGAACGCGTGGGTGCTCTCGTGCCCCAGGCACAAAACAGGCACAGTTCAGGCCTTTACCACGATTCACAAAACCGCCATATAACCATTTTTACCCATTTCAAACAAATGGCTAAATTACAAACATATCAACATCTCATACATCCTTCCTCATCCTAATTTCCAATAATACTATTTCCAATCAACCATCATTATACATAATCAATATCATACTCACTATCACGTAGTTTCACCCCCAAATCAACCTTAATCATTCCTCAAGCATATATCACAACATACATATCTCTCATGCATTATCATACCATCAAGGCATCAATAATCATACTCACATATATGACCACATAATATTTCTCAACCAAAATCAAACATACTTCATCTATACAATTTCCAACCAAAACCAAACATACCTCATCTATACAATTTCACCCAAAATTACCAATTTTCACACTTCAACTCCTCAAACCTCATTATTCAATAACCAACCCAATCATTTATATATTCATTATCTGAAATTCATCCAATCACTTGTGTCATCATACAATGTACACATCAACTTACCTTTCTTACCTCTTTCTGGCCTCCGGCCCAAAATTCACGGCCTCCGGCCCAATTTCACAAATTAAATGCATAAACCACAAATTAATACTCATTACCCAATACATCAAATTTTCAATACACCAAGCATACAAGGCCACACAATTCTCAACCCAATCATCAATTCACATTACATACCAACTATGCATATTAGCACCAACCATTTACACAATCTAAACTTAATCCTAGGGGCATCTAGCCTAGGAATTCTCATCACACCACACGGTACTTAAATGAATCTTAAACCGTACCTCTTGTAGCCAAACCAATTGAGCCTCTTCTTTGGAAGTCTCCACTAACCCTAGTTCCAAGCCTCACCAAAGCTCCTCAAGCAACATCAATCTCCCAATTGTGCACGAAAATCATCAAATACACTAACATAACCAATATCACATACATACATCAACCTAGGGCTCATAAAAGTGACAAATCACAAGGGTTGGAGGGTTTCTTACCTTAACCCACTAAAGTTTGTGATGAATATCACCCATGGCTCATACTAGAGCACTCCTAAACAACCAAAATCACAAGGTTTCCTCAAAACCCAAACCAAATTCGAATTTGAAGAGGAAAATGAAAACTGGGCAGAGGGCAGTGGATTAATCACCACAAAACTTAGATATAATTATAGAGGATGAGAAGAGCGATGCGTGGCCGCAAACGGCTCGTCAATTGGAGCTCTGTAGCCCAAGTTATGGTGGTTTGAAGATCAAAGAGAGTTAGGTTTTCTCTCTTCTCTTCTCTCTTCTCAATTTTAGCGCCCCAACCCTTCTTTTTAGGGTAAAATGAGCTGAAATTCTCATAACTAATATTTATATATGTTGGGTCTTGGGCCCACTTAGGCCCGGTTCACTTATTTTTGTCCGTTGGCCCAATTTTGGACCAAAATCTTTAAGATTAGCGCTCTAAATCGCACTTCAAATATTTCTACCTCCCCTAATTATAATTTCTCATTTCTTAATCCTATTTACTCATAATCAATTTTCTCAGCTGCAGTACCAGACAGGTCTCAGCCGGTACTGCCGGTCAAAATTCTACTGCACGCTTTTACGTAGAAAACTATGTCTTCCGACTCGGAAAAATTCACTGAATTCAAATATCATATTTAAATCATCAAATTCCAATTGCCAAATCTTCCAACCATATTTGCTCCTACTTAACTTATTATTCAATTAATTTTGGTTAGCCGGGTATTACATTCTACCCCCTAACAGAAATTTTCGCCCTCGAAAATTTTATCCATCACTGCGAGTACGCGAGCATAGTCTTCCTTTATATCCAACGCATAACAGTTCCAAGGTCTTTTCACTCTACGCGCTTCCATTGCCGCGCTCTGATTTCTCTATCTCCGAGGGTCTCGGTCATTTGTTCAACGCCGCCCAACAGCCTCATTCCTTACTTTTATCGTCTCATCAACTCACACCCTATTAAATCTCAAATCATGTCATCAATAATATTGCCATCATCGTTAATCATAGCC
>NC_029781.3:97788443-97801615 GCF_000817695.3 Arachis duranensis
GTACACTCATGGACTTCATGCTAGATGTATCAGTTAGATACCCTAACTAGCACAGGCACAAACTCAGAGTATGCATTGAAGCATAAGCAGTTCCATCCCTCAGGCTCACGAGGACGAACTGCTCTGATACCATAATGTAACACCCTAATATTCAGATCCTTATGCTCGAGTCATAAGTCAATGATATTACGGTGGTACGACTCTCAGGTGGATTTTTAATATATAAATATAGGTAATTTCGAAAGGAGTATTAATCGGGAAGCCTGAAAAGAGTAGAAATAAAATCGCGAAGACGTATCACTCATGTTTCGACAACGAAAAGATAAAACGTGAAGCCGAAAGCGATATATGGACAAGGCATAACGGAGATTAAGAGATAGATAACAGATAGATATATATAACATAAGTAAATAGCCAGTAGTCGCGACCCGCGAAGTTTAGGCCGGCTAGGGTACAGTATGAAAGTAACTGACAACAGTACATCCTAATCTCTCCCAAAGGAAACATAAGAGCCTCTATAGGCAAGTTCCAAAAGAGTTCAACACATAATATAATCTTTTCAAAACAAAGGTGGAGAGATTCTAATCAAAACACAAAGTAGAGGAAATAAATATCTTCGCCGTCTCTCAGACGAACCACAGCTCACTTCTGAGCACCTGGACCTGTATCTGAAAAACAAGAGATATATACGGAATGAGAACCCCGGGCCCATGGGTTCCCAGTACGGTAAAAGTGCCAAATAAATACAATGCACTGTAATAAAAACTCACTAAGCATCTTAAACTCTTTTTCACCAAGTATCCAGCCTAGATTCTCACTAATCCATGAATAGGCATCTGTCGTAAGGGGATACTAAATCTAGTTCATGTTACACATGTTTCCCAACTCGCTGATTCTTACACGAATCAGACTCAGAATCATAAGCAAAACCATCACCAGTTGTTTTGTCTCAGCAACTCTATATCAATACATCATACCCTCGCCTGGAGCTAGTGAAATCACATCACTGCGTCTACCCAGGGGGCTCAAATTATCTCATTCAATAATCATCATCATCATGAAATCGCATCACTAATTCATCTCATCAAGAACAACCCTCAACATCCATCGACACCAGCATAAGGGGCCTCTCAGTTGTACAAGCACAAGCAATACAGGTAAGTAATACACAAATAAGGTACAAGTAGAACAAGTAGCACGTAATCAGGTAACATAGCATGTATGATATAGAAATCCAAAAGAAATAGGCAAACCCAAACAATTCAAACATATGCAAATGATGTATGCCTGCCCTATGGCTGATGATATCATCTGTCGGTTATATAGCCAACCCGACATGTCCTAGTAGCTAACCATTGGACAGAAACACCCCTTGCGGAGCAAGTAGGTTTGAGCTACAACCCCATTGCTACTACCCGCTCAACCCAGAGCCAGTGGAACAACCACTACTGCGGCTACTACCCAGGCGGGTGTTTAAAAGCTCAACCTGGAGCGAGTGGATTCACCACTACTGCCGCTACTACCCAGGCGTCACAATCTCTGACCTGGAGCAAGTGGGACAAACCACAACCCTTGCTACTATCCAGGATCTCAAAACATACATTCGTTCAGTTTGAAAGCAATCATCATTGTTATCAAATCTCAAACATTAACCTGGAGCAAGTGGGACGAACCACAACCCTTACTACTACCCAGGTATTAAAGCTACATTAATTCAAAACTCCATAATTAAACTCATTTATCATAAACATCTTTTTCCGTCTCATACCCGGAGCAAGTGGACAACGCCAGTGCCTACTACCCGGGGTCACACGTCACATTTCAACATTTTCCATTATTATCCATTTAACACATTCAGTCATCAATCATATATGCATTTATACTCAGCCATAATCAGTAATGTCTTTGCCTTAACCCAGCAATAACTCAGCCATCCGGCTCATGGTTCAATCAAGAACTAGCCATTTATCAATAAATATAGCCCTTCGGCTCATGGCATACACGGTACTTCCACCGTCATCCTCCATATCTCATATAATCATTTTTTATCATCATTGATCATAACTTTTTCCCTTGCTTCACTCGCAAATTACCACATCCCCTAGCTCCTTTCTCATTGCTAGGCATATCATAATAATTTAATACATAAGGGGTGAGATCAGAGGCTTAAAAGTATGAGATTTGGCTTTTAAAACTCAAATATCAACTTTGGCATGAAAACAGGGCCACGCGTACGGGTACTCCACGCGTACACGTGGATGGCCACAAAACTCATCGGTGCGTATGTGTCATGCACGCTAACGCGTGGATTGAAAAATACCCAAGCGACGCGCACGCGTCCACCACGCGAACGTGTGGGTGCTCTCGTGCCCCAGGCACAAAACAGGCACAGTTCAGGCACAACCTTCTGGAAAATGGCTGGGCATTGGGTGCAGCACATCGGCGCGCCCGCGCACACCACGCGCACGCGTGGATGGCGTTTTCTGAAAGAACGGCGCGTACGCGCCAAGTGCGCCTACGCGCGAGGGGCCATTTTGCTAAAAGTTTTCTAAGTTAAAAGCTGCAGAATTCACAGATTCAACCCCCAATTTTCCAACGGACATAACTTTCTCATTTTAAATCATTTTTCACCCGTTCTTCGAACGGCATGGACATCCTGAATCCAATTTCATTTCTAAACAGATTTGGTACAAAACAGAGATCCGTAGTCCAAGTTATGTCCCGTCAAAATATGCCCAAAAAACCATGTTTTTCATACAAAACCACAAAGTGCCATTTTCAAAACAAGCTATTTTCAACTCTTTTCAAAATCAACCAAAACATGCCAATTTCAACCCTTTTTGAAACCAATCAAAATATACCAAAATCAACATCAAGCCTCCTTAACTCATACATCAACACTTTACCACGATTCACAAAACCGCCATATAACTATTTTTACCCATTTCAAACAAATGGCTAAATTACAAACATATCAACATGTCATACATCCTTCCTCATCCCAATTTCCAACAATACTATTTCCAATCAACCATCATTATATATAATCAATATCATACTCACTATCACGTGGTTTCACCCCCAAATCAACCTTAATTATTCCTCAAGCATATATCACAACATACATATCTCTCATGCATTATCATACCATCAAGGCATCAATAATCATACTCACATATATTACCAGATAATATATCTCAACCAAAATCAAACATACCTCATCTATACAATTTCACTCAAAATTACCAATTTTCACATTTCAACTCCTCAAACCTCATTATTCAATAACCAACCCAATCATTCATATATTCATTATCTGAAATTCATCCAATCACTTGTGTCATCATACAATGTACACACCAACTTACCTTCCTTACCTCTTTTCGGCCTCCAGCCCAATTCACGGCCTCTGGCCCAATTTCACAAATTAAATTCATAAACCACAAATTAATACTCATTACCCAATACATCAAATTTTTAATACACCAAGCATACAAGGCCACACAATTCTCAACCCAATCATCAATTCGCATTACATACCAATTATGCATATTAGCACCAACCATTTACACAATCTAAACTTAATCCTAGGGGCATCTAGCCTAGGAATTCTCATCACACCACACGGTACTTAATTGAAACTTAAACCGTACCTCTTGTAGCCAAACCAATTGAGCCTCTTCTTTGGAAGTCTCTACTAACCCTAGTTCCAAGCCTCACCAAAGCTCCTCAAGCAACATCAATCTCCCAATTGTGCCCCAAAATCATCAAATACACTAACATAACCAATATCACATACATACATCAACCTAGTGCTCATAAAAGTGACAAATCACAAGGTTTGGAGGGTTTCTTACCTTAACCCACTGAATTTTGTGGTGAATATCACCCATGGCTCATACTAGAGCACTCCTAAACAACCAAAATCACAAGGTTTCCTCAAAACCCAAACCAAATTCGAATTTGAAGAGGAAAATGAAAACTGGGCAGAGAACAGTGAATTAATCACCACAAAACTTAGATATAATTGTAGAGGATGAGAAGAGCGACGCGTGGCCACAAACGGCTCGTCAATCGGAACTCCGTAGCTCAAGTTATGGTGGTTTGAAGATCAAAGAGAGTTAGGTTTTCTCTCTTCTCTTCTCTCTTCTCAATTTCAACGCCCCAACCCTTCTTTTTAGGGTAAAATGAGCTGAAATGCTCATAACTAATGTTTATATATGTTGGGTCTTGGGCCCACTTAGGCCCGGTTCACTTATTTTTGTCCGTTGGCCCAATTTTGGACCAAAATTTTTAAGATTAGCGCTCTAAATCGCACTTCAAATATTTCTACCTCTCCTAATTATAATTTCTCATTTCTTAATCCTATTTACTCATAATCAATTTTCTCAGCTGCAGTACCAGACAGGTCTCAGCCGGTACTGCCGGTCAAAATTCTACTGCGCGCTTTTACGCAGAAAACTATGTCTTCCGACTCGGAAAAATTCACTGAATTCAAATATCATATTTAAATCATCAAATTCCAATTGCCAAATCTTCCAACCATATTCGCTCCTACTTAACTTATTATTCAATTAATTTCGGTTAGACCGGGTATTACATCAACCATGATTTTCAGTTTAAGTAAGGAAAAGTTAGGAGAATTTCAAAGAGAAACCAAATCAAGGTTCTTGTGTTCATATTCTGTATGATTAAACATTATAGACATTTCAGTCATGAGTCACATGAGTCGTAACATAAGTAAGTGAGAAGCATCTAGAAATCATACTACTTCAATTAGCAAGAAGTTTTGAAAGTAATAATTGAACAATATTGCATCATCAATGTTTTTATTTTAAAACTTGGAGTGGCTGAAGATGGATACAATGACACCATATAGATGCAATATTAAGAAACTTTTGTTTTTCACCCCTCTCCCCATACCATCTTCTGGAACAACGCAGCACGAAACGATACGTGAACACCCTACCACACAGAGCTTTACGCTTAAGCCATAAAGCAGAGGTGGTGTGGTATTACGACTTCTAAAATAAAAGTATATATATAATATTGAAAAGGATACCGTATACGAGGAGCCTTGAAAAATGGATAAAGCAAAAATCGTAAAAAAAAAGCGCTACACTCAGAAAACATGATTACTTGCGCGGAAAGAAATCTAAGGTTTAAAAGCATAACTAAATAGAAAGTAGAAGTAGAAAGACAAAAAAATGATATAACAAGCTCCTAACTCAGCCTTTGAAGTTAAAGCTGGACGGAGAATATTTACATACAGTATATACATAATAAAACCCCAAAAGAACATGTTTAAAAGTCCTAGTTCTCCATAAAACCTCTAAGAGGTACCAATGATAAAGTGTTCATATACATATAAGAAGATCCTAATACATATATCTATCAAAATAACAAAAGTAGGGCCTCAAAATGAACCACTTTGCAGCAGAACTCCAGACGCCTAGCAAGGTGCTGCTCGACCTGCATCTGAAAAATAACAACAGAGTATAGGGTGAGAACCAGAGGTTCTCAGCATGGTAAAGGTGCCACGCGCATAAGATATAAGGTCCTAGAAATGCCAGAGGCAATCCTAGAACACCGACACTCAGATTACAAAGCTTAAATTACTAAACAGAAACCATAAAAAGGTGGTCTTCTAATGATATCTAAACCTAGTTAAACTTAACCTTAACACTAAGTCTTTCCACCTTTCCTCTGTTCCTCCATCACCGGTGAGTTTGCAAAGACAGACAAATAGACAATTGCAAGCACAGGTAGGAGACAAGTAGTGCAAATAGCAAATATAACAATTAACATAATATAATCAATTAGGCATTCCCAATTAATGCATAGTAAACAAAGCAAACAATATACACATGATGTATGCCTTTTCTATTGACCGTGAGCTCACGCGTCGGTTAACTGCCAAAATCCGACACACCTAGTAGCTAACTCGGTTACCGTCTCTCAACTACGCATCTCTATGAGGCACAAGATCGGGGGATTAATGCCCTACCACCTTCCCCTAGTGAGGCTGTACCATACCGGTCGGGGGATTAGTGCCCTACCACCTTGCAGACAGAGAGAGAGAGAGAGAGAGAGAGAGAGAGAGAGAGAGAGAGAGAGAATGTGAGAAAATACGTCGGGGGATTAGTGCCTTACCACCTTCCCCACATTCCACAAAACAATATCATCATCATGCTTATTCATTCACAAGTTCAACGTTATAACCTCTTTACATTATTCATAATCATTGCATAATCATATCATTAAAGTCATGGTACCATATACACTTCAAGTATACACGTTTCCATGTATAATTCATCACTTTCTCAACTTACTTCGCCCCCAAGAAATCTCCAATTCCTAGTTTCATCTAATTACTAGGCTTACTACTATGATTTATGACTGAACTCACAAAAATAGAGTTTTAGAAGTTTTAAATTAGGTTTAAGACTCAAAAACCCAGATTTGCTGAAACAGGGGCCACGTGTACGCGTGGGCGTGAAAATCCTTACTCGCGTACGCGTGAATCCAAATTCGAAAGGGTTGGTCACGTCGCGAGGATGTGGTCGCGTACGCAAATCTTAGGTTACGCGTACGCATGGGCTACGCATACACGTGGGCGTACGTTTTTCCAAAAATTTTACTAAGTCTGAAAAAGCTGCAGAATTTCAAATTTCAAACCCAAACTTCCGACGCGCATAACTTTTTCTATTTAAATTATTTTCCTTCTGTTCTTTAAAGGCAAAAACTTCACGGACCCAATTTTCATATAAAACAAGTTTGAAATCATTCGGGGGTCCAGAAGCAAAGTTATGACTCACCGAAATTCGTCCAAAAAACCAATTTTCCCAAAAACCTTCCACCCTCTATTTCATTGATTCACCATTCAAATATCAACCATTTCACACTTAAAAATTAGTCCTAAAATATGCCAGCAACATAATTCCTCACCTTGCTATCATCCATCATACATCAACATTACACAACCCAATTTACCTTTTCTGCATTCTCGTTCTTTCCACAGCATACAATACATCATTTAACTACTCAAAACTAATCAATCCATATCCAAAGCAATCATGAGATATCAATGAAATAACAATAACAAATTCATATTCATAAATCCTCATTAAATCACCATCAACCATAAGCAATAGTCACCATTCCATTTCTCACACTCATTCAACATCCTCCATAAGTTTTACTAAACATTAAGTACAATCATGCATCCAACCTATCCTATGGTCATCTAGCCTAAGTTTTCACAGACATTATATATTAAATACGTGAAACATAAACCATACCTTGACCCATTTTCACGTATTTCTCAAGGCACCCACTTAAGCGGAGAGCAATCCCTCAACACCAAAATTTAGCAACTAGATCTCACTCCAAGCTTCCAACATGTCCAATGGCCCCATATCACATATATACATACACCTAACATATTTATCACAACATATCCCCAAAATTCAATACCCAAAATACTAAACCGAGGAATTAGCTTAGGTTCTAGAATTTTCACCTTACACAAGCACCAAGGAAGCAAGATTGAACGTTTCCCTCAAGCTAATTCAAGCCTAAACATCAAAATTGAACAAAATTCAACATCTTGGCTCATAAATTTTGAAACTAGAAATGATGAAATTGAGGAAAAAAAATGTGACTTTCTTATCTTAGAATGTTATGGGCTTTGTAGAGCTCGTCACTGCAGACGCGTGGTCGCAAACGGTGCGGCGATTGGAGCTCAGAACGAGAAGTTACAAGGGTTTGAAGATTGAGCGAGGGTTTGGCTTTTGAAGGATATTCTTCCCCTTTGTTTTAGGTTCCCAGCGCATTTTGCATGCAGAAATGGGAAGGAAGGAGCTGATGTTCATTTATTAAACGGGTCGATTGGGCCCACGGGCCTAGTTTGGGCCCAGTTTGACCAGTTTGATTCATTCGGCCCAATCTTGGGTCGAATTCTTTGAAATTAGTGTCAAAATTCTTGGTTTAATTAGCTCTATCCTATTTTACTATAAAATTTATATTTCTTATTTTTTATTAAAAATTAATTTATTGATCAATTATTCGCTAATTTTGCGGGACTTACAATATGCTACTCGATTGAGGCGAAAAAATCAGTACACTATAAGATTATTAGGAGCTAGATATCAAGGATATAAATACGAAAAGTCAAATACTTGCTGAAATTCATATTAAATAAAAATGGAGGATAACTGATTGTTTAGTCATGGTTATGCAAAGTAAGAGAGTTAGAATTTTCTCTGTGTCTTGTTTGATCTTTATTGAATGACTGCAATTGTAGCCATAATGTTTGATTTTTTTGAGTAAAATTTATCATTTTTTTTTGTCTTTATATTTTAGTACACCTGTCTTTCGATTAATATCACTAGGTCCACTTATATTTTCCAACTAGTAACAATTCTAATGATCAAGACTTTCACGATTTTCAAATGGCTTTCAAAAATAAAAATTAGTTATCCATTATTTTTTTATAAATTATAGATTTTATTTCAAAAATTTTATAAAAATTTGAGTATCAACCACCAATATAATTCAAATAAGGCTTAAGCCTAATTTGAAAAGAATAGGATACTACAATACACATAATCTTAAATTTATTACTTTTCTAACTCTTCTAACTTGAGTATTAGAATCTCTTTGCTGTAAAGATAAGTGAAGTAGGACTTGCTCAAATTTATACTAATGAAGAAAGTCAATATTAGTTAAGTCTATTAGTGCATAGTTGGCAGTTAAGTTTATGTTTCTAGAAACATTACAAAAAAAATCTAATAAAAATGGCCATTTTTTGTATTTACGGCGATTTGAACCGTCATTATTATCAAGAATGGCGGTTTCAGAAAGCAACGTAATTCTGGGCGTCATTCTGGTTATTATGGTGGTTTTATGAAAACTGCCACAATTTCCTAGATTAAAACGACCGTTTTTGGATAGTTTAAAACGGCGGTTCAAACCGCCATTATTTCTAAATAAAAGCATTTTCTAGTTGGTTAAAACGACAGTTTAAACCGTCTATTTCCAGGGTTAAAACGGTGATTTTTGTTGGTTAAAATGGCGGTTCAAATCGCCGTTATTTTCAGGATGAAAATGACATTTTTAGTTGGTTAAAATGGCATTTATGAACTGTCGTTTTTATCCTGACAAAGCAGCATTTTGGTTAGTTAAAACGGCGTTTGAAACCACTGTTTTTAATTGGTTAAAATGGCATTTGAAACCGCCATTTTTACCGAGTTAAACTGACATTTCATGTTGTTTAAAATGGCAATTACAAACCGTCCGTTTTACCGGATAAAAGTAACATTTTTTATCATTTAAAAAGACAAATTTTAACCGTTATTTTTATCGCATTAAACATAATTTTTTTATTAAACTTTCTCAATAACAAAAAATCAATACCCATAAACAAAATATTATATAACTCATAAACAATGTATTAAACATAATATATGATTTTTTTAGTATTGGAAATCAAAAGTAATAACTTCTATACAAATAAAATATCTAATATAACATGATCTTTTAATTATGAATGTCTTAACATATAGCTCATAATTCATGAAATTTCCATCATAACTTTTATTGTACTTTGTCATGTTAATCTCTGTTCCTCACTCAAATTCTTCTTTTGTCTTAATTACTTGCTTCTAGAGTGCTTATTTTGATTTTGATTTTGAATATTTTTGTGTGTATAAATTTGCTTCCTATTCATTTAAAAACAGATTCTACAAGAAGTCAGCTAAAAATAAAAGTTGCATTATAATTTAAAATCTTCATATTCTACCAATAAATAAAGACAGTTAAATATATTACCTCTCTACCAAAGGCCAGATCCAAAGGCTCCAATGAATAAAATAGACATTGCTAAATTTTTTGGAGAAATGATCTGATAATTTACAAAATTCTTCATTTCATTTTCTAAAATCCTGTAATGATACAAGAACATATCAATCTACTATTTAGTCATATCAACAAACCAAAACCCGGATATAATACCAACTTCCCTTGATTTCTTTTACTCAACTTGAAAACCCTTTTTACATTTAGTTGGCACACCTTTCCAAGTTTTGATATTCCATTTTAACCCCTAGAAATCCCTAAACAGTTTTATGAAAATCTATGCATAAAACCTTCCTTCTACCCAATGATAAGCTTCAAGATCAACATAACTAAATCTAATGATGATTACCATTATCCAAATCATCATCAACCAAACAAACCACCATATGTCATCTATCAATATAATAATCACACTTCACTAATCTTTACTTTGAAAATCAGGAAAGTCCTTCATATTGTCTCTAATTTTTACTTTGAAAATCCAAAGTTTACAATAGTTACTAATTGTAGCATCATCAATATAATAATCACACTTCAATGGATAAAAAGAGTTTAACTTGGACACATTTTCAGTATCATTTCATCTATCCTACATATTCATCAATCATATATTGCCAAATCCCTAAAAGTATCTAACTTCTACACTGATCATACAAAAGGCAATAATAGCATCCTTAGATGGTATTGTAAAACAATGGATAAAAAAATTAAAGAAAAAAAAATCCTTGACAAACACATCATTCAAAAGCACATCGTGATTCTTTTGCTCTTTGTCATTGATTACTGCATTCACCTTCTCTAGTGTAAGCCTACTTCTCATGTATCTAATATTAGTCACAAAATGTTAGATAGTGTAGGAATGAAACCTGGATAGATACAAATTCATTACCAAAAGTCAAAGCACAAAGGTATCATCAATTATCCAAATAATGAGAAGGGAAAGGAATTTCAAAAACTGTTGGATTGCTTCAAGAGAGAAGCAATGGAAAAGTTGAAAGGATTGAAGCTACAAGGGCAATTGGATTTTTTATTTTCTTTCCCTGAGCATGCAATTTACACAAATACTATATATAGTCTAAGATAAACTCAAATTACTTATAATGACAAGGAATCTAGTTCACTTGTAGTAACATGGCACACTGGTGGTGAACTCAGTTATTCAAGGCAAGGCCAAATACCAGATTTTGAATCAAGAAACCAAAATCAAACTTTAGGCAATTAGGAAGCGAATCAGGCAAGTGTTTTAACTTTCAATTACCAAATCAAAACATATCTTTTTTGTTTGTCCACAGCAACTAAAGATTAATCCATCACAGAATTCGAACCAAAGAGGCAAAGACAGTTTCCTTGATTTTTACTCTCTTTTCTATTGAGCCACATTTGTCTTTAATATATTTTGTGCCTTTAATTATATATTAGCTATACTTATTTTTCAATTTCATGCATGATATTAATGGTATATTTTAATCAATACATTCAATTAAAATAATTTTATACAAAAGATGAATGATAATTATTTTAAATAAAGAATAAATTATAATAACCAAAGATATAATAGTATTTTATTTTTCATAATTATAGGAATACATGATTTAAATTATAATTTATATATAATTTAGTTACTCTTTCATTATATTATTAATTATAAATTTATCATATTGTGATTGGTCGGTAAATCACTAAATTGGAGAAAATTCAAACATTGATGGATTGATTTAGATATAGGCT
Source organism: Arachis duranensis (assembly GCF_000817695.3). Taxonomy (NCBI): domain Eukaryota; kingdom Viridiplantae; phylum Streptophyta; class Magnoliopsida; order Fabales; family Fabaceae; genus Arachis; species Arachis duranensis. The sequence goes on from NC_029781.3 coordinate 97,800,030, forward strand.
CTACTAAAATTATCTGGGCCTTTAGCTTTTTCTGGGCTTGAAACTAACGTAAACTTGGGAAAGAAAAATCTACATTTACTAACCATACAAAAACAAAAAATCCAAATAAGAGAAAGCTACATGTGAATGAGATTTTCATCTATTATTGAAACAAATTCTAGAAATTATTTATTTAAAAATTCTTGGTTAAAGATATTTCGTAATCTTAAACAATGTTTTTCAAAATATAAAAATAAGTACTTTTAAAACCTTTTTAATACAGTTTTTGTAAATGTACATAATCTAAGTCTTCATCTGAAGAATTTTATTAATGATTTTATATTATTTAGCTAGTAAGCTTTTATAAATAGTTTGTGTGAAAAGAAAATTAATTTCATCCAAATTTCTAGCTAAAAAATAACAAAAAAAATCCACATTTTGCATCTAAATCTACTAGGTGAATCAATATAAAAAAAGGATTGTAACTCCATTCCAACAGATTGTGCAATTGACTTGGTATGAACCAATAAAATTTGATGTAAATTAATGGCTTTTTATTGATTCAAATATTAAAAAAATATTAATTCCATTCAACATGGGCATTTTTTAAATTAGATTTTTAAATATTTAAATCAATAAAAAAACCCAATAAGATGGCCAAGGTTCCTTCTAAAATATAATCTAAACTAATAAAAATAAAGTATAATTGAATTGGAAAATGGAAAGTAGTTGAATTGAGAACCCCCACAATTTAATGGGCCATGGATACACTTGCAAGTCACATGGTCTCTAATTGAAATTGTAACAAAGTGGGTAGCATGTGAATAAAAAACAAATGAGGTCTAATTCATTACCTTATTAGGTTAGACAAATGGGCTCTTTTCTATTCCTTATTTTCACATGCAATCAATAACTCCATAACCCTAAAAGCTCCACTATGTTGGATTAGACAATTCACACCTATATCTTTGGTTTTCTTGTGTGTCATATATAGGTATACATATATTAAATTGAGTTGGTCTAATAGTTAACTCACTAGTTTGCTTAAACAAGTGTCGATGATTCGAATTTCGTCTTGTGTATGCAGCAATTCATTGGTCAGTGATAAACCCTTAAATGAAACTCAGTATTCGGGCCGAAAAATACCATGAAAACCAAAAAAATATATATATAGGTATGCATATATATAATTCACGTATAGTTATTAATTATTTGTTTATAACTCGTGAGGAATGACTTAAATAAAAGAGATTAAGAAACTAACAAAGGCACTTCCTAAATTTACTTAATAAAAGAGGAAGAATTTCTACCTTTTAAGTCAAAAGCAGTTTTAGATTTTAAAGATTTTCAAAGCAATATCATAAATAAAAAGGTAAAAACAAGAGAGCCTTTCAAGATAGTTTGTTGAAGTACGTCTTCATTTAAGTAACGAAAATCTACAACACCAAAAAAAAAAAATAACAAAAATCTTTTGTACGATGTACGAACACATAAACTTAAAAACATTATATTTACGCACACTTATTTTAGAGTTCTATTCAACATTTATTCACCCGTTTATAGATTCCACACACTTTTTTTTAAAAAATAAAATAAAATAGATTTTA
>NC_029781.3:97801692-97804663 GCF_000817695.3 Arachis duranensis
TTTAAATACTACATAATACACTCACACACTTCTCATATATAATGCTTGTAAACTCTCTCAATTCTCAATATATTGTTCATAAATCACTATATCAAGGGTTTTCCTTGTACCAAAATGTTTAACTAGATTTGTAAATAATAGGTCAAGATAAGAATATTTGCAAATCATATACGATAAGAACTCTTTCAATGTTTATTAAGAGTTAATTAAAGATTCAAATCTACATTTTTTTAATACATTAAGTTTTTGTTATAATTATCAAATCTGACTCAATCAAAATAATAGATCATTGGGTTAATAATTCAATCAGTGAATTATTAATCGAATTATTTAAAATAAATTTAATTAATTAAATATATGAATTAAATTTTTTAAGTAATATATATCTTTAAAAAAAAAAGAGCACATATATATATTAAACAAAATTATAAGTTAATAGCTTACTAGTCTCTATCAAAGGGACCCTGTCCAAATGCTATTGGCATTCATGGTTTCATCATGTTTAACCAGATTTGACTAAGTCAAATACTTCTCAGATTCATTAGGTTTTTGGTCAAACTAGTTGGTCCAGTCTAGGTTTGATTGCTATAGTTTTTGTTACCTTTATCAACTATCCACCACATATTAGGGTTATTTAGCAGAGTAAGAATCTGACTGGTTTCTATTTACATTTATAATATTTTTTTAGAAATTTATGAAAAAAGGCATTATTTAAATAATTAAATTTATTCTCAAAAAATTTTTAATTGAATATTTTTGCACATAACAAATTTTATTCTCTAAAAATCTCAAAAATAAATCTCATTAAAAAAAATTAATTCCTCAGTCACTTCTGATCAAACTTTTAATGTTGGGCAAATAAATTTTATTATAATATAATTAAATTTTATAATATATCATTTTAAGACAAATTACTTTTCCTTCAAAACAACAAAAGAATTAATCTATTCCATAGAATTAATTTTTAAAAAATTTTAGAAAATAAAATTATTTTAGAAACTAAAATATTCTATTTGAAATTCTTTGAAGATAAACCCTAGTTTTTTCTTTTCTTTTCATTGTTATTGGTTCTTTTCCGACCGAATTGTTTAGTGATGGAGTTGGTTGGAAAGGTCTGAACTGTGAAGTAGTCTTTTGTTATTTTGAAAGAAAATTTAGACTGAAATTAAATTATATAGAAAGTTAGATAAGTAACGTACGTCAGATTCGTCCTTTTTTTCTTCCCCACAGTTGAAATAAATTTGAATAAAATAAAATAAGAGTACATGCATTTGTCTTTCATTGTTTCGGTCCTGCATGTGGTTGAATCAAATGAAGACAAATCTTTTGTGATGTATGATTAAATTAGTAGAAGAAACTTGCCAATATCTCATCTGAAATGTTTGCAAGGACCAACACATTTTAGTGATGAGGTAACTCATCACATCGTAATAATCCATCTCAAAATATGTACCTTCCTTCTTGACTAAATCTCTCTACTCATATCTGAAATTTAAGGTTTTCATCATTTATTAGTTTTTTAAATTCAAAATTTATTATATTTGTCTCTAAAATCTAGTTTCAAGCATTATATTAGTAGTTGAACTTTTTTTAGTGCTAAGTAAATACTAAACCATGTCTGACCAGATCGTTTTGGAGAATAGAAAGTGATAAAACGATTTGTACATCATATAAATTATTTTTCTTCATTCTTCTCGTTTTTGTCTCATTTAAATGTCAAAACAAAACAACGTTGTTTAACCTTGTGTCTAACGTGGTAAATCAGAGTCAAACTCAGCACTTAGTTTGCTTATTCAATACTAAAAAGAGGTTTAAAGACCAACATGGTATCCAGGACTGAATCTCGAATACCAATATAAATAATTTTAAATTTAAAAAACTAAAATATTAAAAGTCGTAAATTTGAGAGACCACTTTAAGAATTTACTCCTCCTTTTTATATTTTTATTCGTAACGATCACAAGTGTTATATTATACATAATATATTATATACAGAACAACTTGCATGTGACAGTTCAAACCGCAGCAAACTAAATGGAGTTAATCTTGTACTAATTACGATTTTACACTAGTATTATTGTGCAACAACACTATGTAGAAAAAGAGTTAATTTTATAGATTCATGACTTAATCATGATCTATTGCACAACCAGCTATATATGAGTGCGCAAATCAACTCATACGATTAATTAGGTGACTAAATATCTAGAATTCTTTTTTCTTTGTTATCTTGATCTGAAACGAAAAATTGTTGTAATAATATCATATATGAGAACACATTTGTGTGTGTATACCTATATATATATTACATTAAAAAATTATTTTAGCTAGTCTTATATTAATGATTATTGTGGAAGCGAAATTGATCTATCTTTTTCTGAAGAGGCAAGGATTTTTTCAAAAATTAAAATCTCAACAAATTCACTAGCATATTTCTATTCATATTAATTAGAAAAAAAAATACTATATATCATTTAATATATATAACTCTTCTTACTTTCTTACTACTTTATTATTTTTAAAATTACATATATATGTTTGTTATATACTTTCATACCAAAACTCTACTCCTTTTTTTTTTTCAGAAAAGAAGTGAGTATGTATTGGGTACTACTAGAGTCCAAGCATCCATTAATTACTGAAAACAATGAAACGAAACGTTAGTGATTATAATATGAAGAGAAATTAAGGAGGTGGTGTGATACATACAAGAATATTAAAGATGGAGATATTTGGAGATAAGACATAAAATTAAATTATATTGGACCACACCACAATAGCAGTGCCTTAATCTTTATGCTGTAAATAATTGTGTGGTCCATTATTGACTTGCATTCTGATAACTGGTCCTTTCCTTTGTTGCTTCCTTAAGTTAAGTATTCATTCCTTTACCCCAATTCCTTTCAATCTAATGATCTCTCTCTCTAGTATTCTTTCGCATTGTAATTTTTAAAATGAAAGATAAAGATTG
>NC_029781.3:97804704-97828944 GCF_000817695.3 Arachis duranensis
ATATTATTAGATACCAATTAAATTTAGAGTAAAATTTATTTATAGTGATAATAATGAACAATAAATTTTAACTAATCGAGTGGTTAGTTTACTTATAAATTATTTGCTTAAATAAATATTAGAGTTTGAATTTCATCTTATATATATTAATAATTTATTGGTCGGCGTATATCTTTAATCGAAGCTCCAATTTACGTTGAATTAATTATTGACCTGTCAAATTAAGATATATATTGTGAAAGCTAAAACCAGAAATAGAAATTAATTTCTTACAGTTAATGCTATGAAAAAATTTTAAAAAATAATTAGAACATTAATGTTTTAATAATTTTAACTGTTAATTTTAATTAATATATATTATATATTTTTTTATAGTCGAGATCAATGATTAAAACGACCGAAATACCTACCGATATACAAGGAAGATTTAAAATTCTTCCAATGTCATGTGCTTCCAAAACTACTAGGGTAAATTGTACTCTCTGAAAGTAAATTAAGAAGACAATAAAGCAAACCCTTTTTACAGTGACTTTAGGTAGAATGTTATAATCTCATTCTCTTGGACTAGGTATAAAAGGCAACAGAAATTTTGATAAAATTTATTATATTTCCAAGGGATTTCATTAATCAAATGATATCTTGATCATTTTTTTCTCTTTTGTTAATTTCTTTTAGTATTTTTAAAATATCTGCTATCGACAACAGTAAATTAATTATTCCAGATATTTGACTTCTAGTTAGGTTTTTTTTTATCTCTTTTTTATTTTATAATTGCAAGTCATATGCTTCAAATTTTAGAATTTTCAAGTCCCCTACACCCCCTTTAGGGTTTATTTTTAATATTGGAGTGGTAATGATATTTTTTTAAAATGTGGATTGTTGGGGTGTTATACTCAAATATGGAATCGTTTAACTAGAGAAGCAGAAATTGGACCGTCCGATTTATTAGAGGTACAGAAATTGGATTGTCCGATTTCTAAAGATACACAAATCGGACCGTCCAATTTGTAGAAGTACAGAAATTGGACCGTTCGATTTCTGAGAGGTACACAAATCGGACCGTCCGATTTGTGTTAAAAAAATTAAAAAATTTTAAGTACAGAAATCGGACCCATGGATTTGTATGCTTTTCACAGTTTTAAAAAATACCAAAAATTACAATGTTAAAATATATCGCCACTTTTACTTCCATAACAAAAAAAATTAACCCACCCCCTCCCCTTTAATTTTTTGGTAAATTTAATTCCAATGAATAAATCAACAAAATTCAGGTGATCAATTAACAGTTCAACACACACTTTCTTGAAATGACATCATGTTACAAGTATCTGAAATTTACCCTATTAACCTCACACATATACGAGGTTAAAAGAGAATCCAAGCCACTAGATATATAGTGCATTCTTCTAAGGTAATGGTCCCATTATGACACAAATTAAAGTAGGGATACTAATTTGTGAGGGAGACACTTATATAAGAATCCAATAAAAAATTTGCTGCCTTGTTAATGTCCCCATATTGTAATAACTTAGGCCACACAAACCTTTTATGGTTTAAAGGTTCAAAATTAGCATACCAATTTTGCTAACCACCCTTTTCTTTTCTTTTTTCTTTTAGCAATAAGTGTTTTCTTGGAAGATTTGTGATGGTTGTTTTAATGGAAAATAAAGCTGTCAAGTCCTCTTAAATTGTAGCACATGGGGGCATGTTCTAATGTTAACCCTAATAATAATAATCTTGGAACAGTCTAGTACAATGTCACAATCTTCACTAGATGCTGGATATGTGTTCACCTGGTTGGGGAATATGGCTAATTAAGAGTTTTATTATATTTATATTTAAATTAAATGTGAGTTGTTTATTAACACTTAACTCAATTTAAAAGTTAAAAATGAAAAAAAAATAGAATATTAAAATAAGAATTTAATTTTAATATACTTCCAGTATAAAATAATTTTATACGTGCATCTAATTACACGATGTCATATCAATAAAAATAATTATTTTTTACATTCATCGCGTGAATGATCATTTAAAAAAATAAATCTGATTGTAACACTGTGTAAAACATTTTATAATATCCGTGCATCAAAATTAAAGTATAGGTTTAAAAGCCACAGATTGCAACAAATTAAAAAATAGGTAAACTGAAATTCAAAAAGTATTTCTAGGAAGAATATAATTAAATAACTAGCACAAGACCTTTGGGGTTTGCATTTCCAACAGTTTTTACCCATTTTTTCCCTTTTCAATACTAGGAGTGGAACTACCACTTGCAGAACACATCCAATTTGTAGTTTGCAATAATGTATTTAATTTTCATGGTCAATTATTGCATATATATATATATAGGACAAGAGAAAGTTAGAATATATGGCAATAAATTGAGTCATTCGGATTATTTACCTTCGGAGTTCTTTTCTTTTGTTTACAATAATAATGATAACAAGTTAAAAACAAACATATATCAAAATTTGAAGAGAAAGGAAATAGATAGTTTGAAGAGCCAAATTCATACAAAAATATCTATGGTGTTACTAAATTCATAAACAATTTTTTTATTTTAAAAATTTGTAATTGAATCTATATATTTTATATAAAAAAAAAGTATTAGGTCCCTATCATTAATTAAAGTTATAATAAGAAACCAAATATTTCAAGGTATATATTTGTAGGTACTAAATTTTTTAAAAATATATATTGTAAATTAAAATGATTTAATTGCAAATTAAATTAGATTGTCTTATATCAGAGTTTCCTTTTTATTATAAAAGAAATCGCTAATTTTTGGTTTTTTGTAACTAAAGGTATAATAGAAGAGATTTTCTTAAAAAGAAAAAGAAATTGAATACACTTATTTTATAATTATATTATATGAATTTAAATAGACCATTGAACTAAATAAAAGTAATGTGTTCACTCTAAAATAAGTTAATTAAATACAATATCTTTTAGTATATCATTTATTTACTATTATGATTAAAAAAATAAATGAAAAAAAACATTTAATTTAAGGGTTTTATTAATTTGTGTTTTAAGAACACAGATTAATTATACCATAAAAAATATTTTATAAAATTTATTTTTTATATTTTTAATGTATTAACAAAAATATTAAAAAAGTATTTTTTTAATATACTCTTAAAACACAAATGAGTTAAATCTTAATTTAATTAGAAGGAAAATACTATTAGTAGTAAAGTACTATAGTCATAGCCAAGCTATATTCCTTGTTTTGTGTGCTTAGACTTTTATTTTTTTTAATTAATTTGGAGTTGACCAATGATGATTGCTAGTTCCCCAACCTAACATTTCATGTTCATCTCCAACCCATATAATTAGTAAAATAGAGATGTAATCAATAGATAAAATGGTCATATATTTTTCTAACAAAAATATAATTTTTTTTCTCACATATTGCAAAAATATATCAACCAGTTCATGTGAAAAGACTGTAATAATAATAATAATAATAAACACGATATTATCGCAAAAATAGATAAATAATTTTTATTTTTAAAAATTATTTGAAATAATAAAAGTCTAGGTCATTCAAATATTACTAGTTGCGAAATAGAAGTAAATTTAGTAGCTAATAAGACTGACGTACTAAATTATAAAGATAAAAATAATGATAAACTTTATTCGTATCAAATAATTATATAACTAAAAATAAATTCATTATCATAATTATAGTCACTCAATAAAAATTAAATAAGACATGCACAAAATTCTAACTCTCTCACTTTAGATAAATAAGACTAAAACAATCACCAACCTTCCATCTTTAATATAAATTTGAGTAAGTATTTGACCCTCCGTATATATGTTCTTGATATAAAGTTCCTAATCATCTTATAGTATATTGGTCTGTTCAGCTTAATTATCGCGCTGTGTCGTCATTCCTGATGAAGATTTTATGGGAAAAAAAATAAGAAACAAAATTTTTTTACTAATTTATTTATGAGTAATACTCCAAATAGGTCCCTAAAAAATTTATCATCCTATAATTTTGTTTCCCACAAAATTTAACTAAGATTTTGACCCTGAGATTCTCAGATATTCACCAGATACGTCTCCAAAACCGTTTGATACGGTTAACATGGTGAGATATCAGGTTAACTGCGACATGTCATCTCCAGAACATTTTGGTCCCCATCCACGCCGGACAAAATAACGTTGTATTGGAATCAAAGACAAAACGACGTCGTTTCGGAGAGGACAAATTCGTCTCTATTTAAACAGAGAATGCAAACATTGCCGTTTTCATGCGGGAGACCTATTTGCCTTATAATACTATCTTATGGGACCTATTTGACCTATAATTCATGATGTTAAAAGAAACTATATTTACTTCAACGCAAACCTTAAAAACACGTTGACATTGGTTTGTTCATTTATCAAAATGGTAACATAAATCTGAGAACCCAAACATGTTAACCACACAAATATTTGGCTTCAATAGCAACACAAACCAAATCAAATCAAAAGAAGGTTTATTTTCTTCAACATAAACTAAACGAAACCATTCTAAACAACATAAAGTCTTCTTCCTCCAATATAACAAAAGGTGGTAACATAATTAAGACAACAACTTTCACACTAATTCTTAGAAGCATCATTTTTTAAAAGACTGGTTCAACTCTAGTGTTGGAATGAATTTGAAAAACTTAGATATTGTGCCACTGATTACAGCTGCCATTGTCTCAACACTAACACTCCTCGGATTTTTTGCCCTAATTACTGTCTCTTTTGGACGTCTAAAAGAAAGTCGAGTTTGGAATAAACAGTATTGTTATCACCATGTTTCACACAGATTTCAACTGCTTACATTAAACCACTTACAAGAGGGAATATCTTTGGATTGCTTGAGACATTTTTTGTCGCATCTGAGGGAGAATTGTCAACTTGAGTATATTGAGAGGGAGGATTAGACTCTTGCATGCTACTAGGTCCAAATACATCAGCTTGTGTTTCCAATATTAACAAACAGGGGCAATGAAAGTATTTGAGTGTAACATCACGAATTATAGGTCAAATAAGTCCCCTAAGATACTATTATAAGGCAAATAGGTCCCCCACATGAAAACGGCGTCGTTTGCATTCTCTGTCCAAGTGGGGACGAATTTGTCCTCCTCGAAACGACGTCGTTTTGCCCCTGGTTCTAATACGACGTCATTTTGTCCAGCATGGATAGGGACCAAAATGTCCTGGAGGTGACATATCGCAGTTAACCTGACACGTCACCACGTTAACCGGATCAAACGGTTTTAGGGATGTATCTAGTGGATATCTGAGAACTTCAGGGTCAAAATCTTAATTAAATTTTGTGGGAGATAAAACTGTCGGATGGTAAATTTCTTGGAGACTTATCTGAAATATTACTCTTTATTTATATGGTGTCATCATATTCATTCCCAACCACTCTGAATTTTAAAATAAAAATAGTGAAAATACAATGTTATTCAATTCTTATTTTTAAAAGTTGTTAGTCAGAGTGGGTAAATTTTTATATATTTTTCATTTACTTATGCTACAATTTATGTGACTCATGACTAAAATACGTATAATATTAAATCATAAAAATGTAAACACAAGAATCTTGACTTAGTTTTTCTTTGACAACTGATTTATTTGTGATATAAACTCTAATACAATGTATAAAATCGACATTAACTTTTCGTGAACATTCTTTTAACATTATTTGACTTGAATTGGTATTGAGAAAAATTTTCTAAAATAAATTAAAAAATAAATATTTTTCAAAACAACTTTTTCCTTTTTTTTTTCGAAATCCATTTTTTTTATTGTTTGGAAGTTTGAGCAAGTTCACCTACCGTATTAGCAAACTTGTAAATTTTGTTGAAGTTTATCTACTGCAACGACAAACTAATTTATTGAAACTAATAAATTCGTCTATTAACAAAACAAATTTGTTTTTATTTTCGTACCATTTAGATCGCATTGGTATATTTTTATATTTTAATTTAATTTTTAAATAGATATAAATTTTATTAAAAATTTTCGTACACATACCTTGACTTTATATGTGTTTTGATATAGTATAAATATTTGACTAAGGGATCAATTTTATTCTTTTAAGGTGATTAGCTAGGATTTGATTAGAAATCAATAGATCATAAACCATTAATAAAAACAATATAAAGAACAAATAAATAATGATTTAGCTTTAAAATAAACTTTAAAGTTTGAACTCAGTAAATTGAATAACTATACAACACGATTTTTTACTGTTAAAATTTGTAATAAATTTATTTACTTAATTGAATTTAAATTTGATTTTGTATTCAGAATAAATCTAGTTTTTTCATCTTTTTATATAGCCAAATATTATTCAAATTCAATAACTATGGAATTAGTTATAATTATATCTTGAAGAATAATTTATTATCGGTTAGGAATTCATTAAAATTAGTGTTTATATATTTTTAAATTTAAATTAGATATGTTAGTTTTTTATGTGTATTATCTTTTAATTTTTTATTATGAATTTAAATTTCAAATTATTATATTTTTTGATTTTTTTATGGTATCTCCTAATCCATTAGGCCAATGACTAATTTATCACGAATCATAACTTTATCTAAGGATTTAACGCTAACTAATAAATTACTGTGTATATAAGATAAGATTCGAACTTCTATTACTTATTTAAACAACAAATTATTATAAATTTAATTAATTAATTATTGAATAATAAAAATAATTCAAAAAATTGAGATGGTAAAATCAACGCTTCATACCAATGAACTACTTCTTGGTTATCCTTTAGATATGCAAATTAATTGCAGGAATAAAATAGTCTTCTAATTGTTGAAAACTTTCTAAATATTAGTTAAAAGAAAATATTTAAAAAATTAACTTTTAGAATAAATAAAATAATTTTAAAAAATTAATTAATATTAACTTACAAAAATTAGTTACATACCCAAGAAAACTCTTTACTTGGTTCTACAAAAATGGCCCTTTGCCTAAACCTTAGGTCCTTACTATTCAAAATACATCACTACTTGCATTGTATGCAAAATGTACCTCCCTTCATATAATTTTAGAAAAATAGCAAATAGATGTACGGAAAATTCCATCAAAAAATATATATATTTTACCAAATATAATTATAATAGATATATATTAAAATTAATCATCAAAATTAATTATTAGAGTATAATATACATTGTATTATAAAATATACATTAAAAATAAATTAAATTATACGTACATATCTTTATATATAAATATATAATAATTTAAAAAGAAGAAGAATATCTAAAAAAATCCTAGCAGAAAAAGAGTACGTACTCCGTACTCAAGGAGAATGAGAGAAGGAGAGAGCGGGAGCGAGCGGTTGAGGGTGAAACACGGTGAGAAAAATGGCCATGCCATCAGAAGAGATAAGGGGGAGAGCGTGGGTAGGTGTGTATCCAGTGTTAAGGAGGGTTCTTCTCGAGAGGGGTTAGAACAGGCATCTAAGGTCTCTTTTAAAGATAAAGTCATTGGTGCAGAAAAGTCTAAGACCTTTGCATTAGTATGGTCATTATCTGGGGATGGGATCGCGACGGTGACAGATAAGTAGATATTCTCGTCCACCAAGAGTGTCAGATTTACCAAGGAGGCAAAGAGAAGCCATCGTGATCAAGGTGCTGGATAAGCATTATGGATACACGGCTCTCATGCATAAGCTTCAGATAGTATGGTGCATCAAAGGAGGGCTTGATTTGTTGGATGTAGGGTTTGGATATTTTTTGTTAAATTTGATATTGCTGCGGATCCGTGAGAAAGTCATTCTTGGGATAGACGGTCACTATGTTGCAGTAAAGTCATGGGATGTGGATTTTAAGCCATGCGAAAAATTCTTTGGATCAACGCTGGTATGGATTCGAGTCTCGCGACTTCCAATTTGGTGCTACCAGGAACAAGCAATGCTGCGAATTGCTTCTGCAATAGGGATTCTGGTGAAAGTAGATTTGGCCACTAAGCTTGCAGAAACAGAAAAATATGTCCGAGCTTGTATTCAAATTAATCTTGAGTTACCTATAATCAAACATATTATAGTGGAGGGTGTGACTTATGAAGTGGAGTACGAGAGTTTACAGTTGATTTGTGCTACTTGTGCACGGTATGGGCATGATAAATCGCTGTGCATGGAGAAGGAGTCCTTGGAAAGAAATAGAAATTCCTTTGGTGATGGAAAAAATAATGAAGCCTCGACACTAGTGCCACACAACAATCATGAGATTCAAAAAGAGGCTGAATCAGAAGCTCGTGATTTGGGTGAGAATCCTCGTAATTTGGGTGAGAAATTAGGAGTTGTTAAAGGGAAGGATGTGGTTACGGAATCATTGGCTCCTCATGTGCCTGATGGTCATGTTAATGAGGCATGCATGGATGATGGAGAGGGCTGGCAACAAGTGCTACGTAAGGAAAAATTCACAATGGGCTAGTCATCAAGTTTGAAGGACCAAGATGGAAAGCAGCACAAGTTTGATTCGAGAAGGGTTCCAAGGCCCAATTTTCATGGTGATGGAGGCAAATCAATTGGCATTAGGATGGAAAAGCGAGAAAAACATGAAATTGCGCCATCTCCATCGCGCAGAACTCCTGCACGTCGTGGAATTTCTCTACGGAAGCGTCCTCGGCCTTCCTCCTTGCAGAACTCGACAGTTGATAAAAATGGTGGCATAATGGAAGAAACCTTAATAGATGGAAGCATGGTAGGTGCAGTGTTAGGAGGTCCGAATGTGGCAATTATTGAGGATCAGAGTGTGCCAGTACCGCAAGACAAACCACCTATTGAGGTTGGTGATTCTGTTTAGAATTTATGTTCTTATTTATTCTGTCCCTATTATTTATGGATAGTTTAAATATTATTGTTTGGAATATTAGGGGTGCTTCTAATAAGTTAGCCCGGGTGCATTGTAAGGAACTTGTTAGGAAATTTAGACTTGTTTTCTTTATTGTGGTTGAAACTCACTCCCCTTTTCAGCATTTAAAATTATTTTGGGAAAGGTTGGGGTATCACTCTGTTGGTATAGTAGAAGCAGAGGAGCATAAGGGAGGTATTTGGTTTCTATCCTCTATGAAGGATGTTTGTTGTAAGTTCATTGATGCTTTTGATCAGGGTGTTACTGTTGAGGTTCACTTTGATAATTTAATTTGGAAGGGTAGTGGTATTTATGGCAGTCCTCAATTTAATAAAATGGTTCTTCTTTGGGATTATCTTGTTGCACAATTCATGGTTTTTCAAGGACCTTGGATTGTTCTTGGTGATTTTAATGAAGTCAAATTTTTTCATGAATCTAAGGGCTGTCAATTTTCTCATCAAAGAGCAGACATGTTTGCTACTTCATTAGGGGATAGTGGTTTGTTTGATTTGAAGACTATTGGGAGGCGGTTTTCCTGGTAAAGGAAGGTGAAAAATTATGTTGACGTGACAAAAAAGCTTGATCGAGTCTGTATAAATAGTAGTTGGTTATCTATCTTTCCAGAGGCTTATGCAAAAGTTTTAAATAGGTTTCAGTCTGATCATTGCCCTATTCTGGTGCGTTGTAAAGGTCGTCCTCAGCCTAAAGGGAATCGACCTTTCCGATTTGTTGCTGCTTGGGCTACTCATCCTGGGTATAGGGATATTGTGAACCAGTCATGGTGGTCTGGTAACAGAGGGATTCACGGCAAGCTTTCGAAAGTACAGAAGAATTCACTAGAGTTTAACTCGAACATATTTGGTAACATTTTTTGTTAAGAAATGTGAATTAGAGTAGCAGATTAATTATTTACAAAAGCGTTTGGAAGTGGTGGATAGTATTTATTTGCGTCAGAAAGAGCAATAGTTGCTTGATGATTATAATAATACTCTAGTGCAAGAAGAGCTTCTATGGTTCCAAAAGTCCAGAGAACAGTGGGTAGGATTTAGGGATAGGAATACGAGATTCTTTCATATTCAAACTCTTGCGCGAAGGAAGCATAATAAGATTCATGACCTTTTTCTCAAGGATAGAGTGTGGAAAACTGATCCAGAGGTTCTGAGTCAAGAAGCAGAGTCTTTCTATAAAAGCTTATTCTATCATTTGGATGATGTTGATTTGGGTTGCCTTGGTGATGTGCCTCTTCCTTCTCTGAATGAGGAAGCTTGCAATAATCTTACGGCACCAGTTACTATGGAGGAAGTCAGAACAGTTGTTTTTCACATGAACTCTTTTAAAGCTCCGGGTCCTGATGGATTTCAAGCTTTCTTCTTCAAAGAATATTGGGAGATCATTGGTCTTGATGTTTGGAAGATGGTTAAGCAGGCATTCTCCGGTGTTACTCTTGATCCGACAATGTTGGAGACTTTACTAGTTCTCATTCCAAAGGTTGAATCACCGGTATCTATGAAAGATTTCAGGCCGATTAGTCTCTGCAATGTAGTTTACAAGATCATCACAAAGGTCCTTGTTAATAGGCTTCGTCTTCATCTTGCGGAGATTGTTGGCCCGCTTCAAGGAGGATTTATTCCGGGACGAGGAACTCCTGACAACATCATTATTGCTCAAGAAGTCCTCTACTTTATGAAGAAGACTAAATCAAAGAAAGGTACACTGGCCTTTAAGATTGATCTGGAGAAAGCGTATGACAGAGTTGACTGGAGATTTTTAGCTCATACCTTTAAGAGCTTTGGTTTTCCTATTCCTACACTTAATTTGATTATGAATTGTGTCACTGCTTTTTCCTTATCTATTCTTTGGAATGGGAGTCGTCTGAATGGCTTTACTCCTAGCCGAGGTCTTAGATAAAGAGATCCTATATCACCCTATCTTTTTGTGTTGTGTATAGAGCGATTGGCATGCTTTATTAGTCATCAGGTTGATTTTGGCTTGTGGGAGCCATTTGCTATTTCTAGAGGGGGACCAAGAATATCCCACTTAATGATTGCGGATGACTTGCTTCTATTCTGTAAAGCTACAAAGAGACAAGTGCAAAATGTGCTGTTGGTTTTAAAGACTTTTTGCAAAGCATCTGGGATGAAGATTAATGTGGAGAAGTCTAAAGCGCTTTGCTCCAAGAATGTCTCTGCAACAAGGAAGGAGGTTTTCACTGGGGGTATCCTCTATCAGATTTGTCCAAGATTTGGGCAAGTATCTTGGAGTTACCCTTAGCCATTCTAGGGTGACTAGTTCAGCTTTCAATGGTGTCCTGGATAAGATTTGGAGTAGGCTAGCAAGCTGGAAAGGGAGTTTACTCAATCGGGCTGGTAGACTCTGCTTGGTTAATTCTGTTGCCGCCGCTGTTTCCACGTACCAGATGTAGATCTCTATTTTTTCCAAAGGAATCATTAGTAAATTGGAGTCTATGATGAGGAATTTTCTTTGGAAAGGACAAGTTGATGGAAGATTATTGAATCTTGTTAGTTGGAAGGTACTGGTTACTCCAAAAAAATTTGGAGGTTTGGGGATTAGAGATCCTTATTGTGTAAATATTGCTCTTCTTGGGAAGTTAGTTTGGACTTTTTTCCAGCAGCCAAACAAGCTATGGGTCCAATTGTTGGATGCCAAATACCGATCATCTCTATATGACTGTTTTAGTTATCCTAAGAACAATGACTCTCCCATTTGGAGGTGTCTTTGCAAGGCTTGGGAAGTGTTGAAGGATGGGTTTGCTTGGTGTATTGGAGATTTGAACCAGAATTTTTGGTTTTCTAGCTGGAGGAGAGAAGGACGGTTATCTAATGAGATGGATTATGTTCACATTTCTGATTCGAATCTCCGAATACAGGATATTTGGTCAGTTGGTAGGTGGCATTTGGATACTCTTTATTCTCCTTTATCTCAAAATCTGAAAGGTAATATTCTCTCTTACAATCCAGATGAACAAGCAGGTCCGAAAGTGGGTTGGTATTGAAGTGGGTCTGCTACCAAAGTTTATGACTCACGCAATGGTTACTTGTGGTTGTGTAAGCAGTTGTTTGGTTGGGAGGAGCGGGAGAATTGGCTTTTGCTTTGGTGTCAGCTTGTTCCGGAAAAGCATAAGTTTTTGGCTTAGTTGTGTCTTAAGGAGGCTCTTCCTACTGCAAGTTTTCGCTTTAGAAGAGGGATGTCGTCATCGGATAGGTGTCCAAGATGTCTTTCTAGCCAGGAATCGATTTTACGTTGTATTCGGGATTGTCCAAAAGCTCAGCTTGTCTGGCATAGGTTGGATATTTCTTGTCATCCTTTGGATTTGAAGAACTGGTTCTTGTATCATAGTAGAGAGCATCCGTTCAAGTTCTTTTCAAGACTTTGGTGGATATGGCGAGTAAGGAATAATGACATCTTTAATCCCCATGAAACTTGGCCTCCGAAAAAAGTGATTTGTCTGGCATTAACTTCAGAAAAGGAGCTTAGGAATATTTTTGAATTACAACGTATGTCCCTTCCCTCTACTCTAAATGGTTTTTGGAATCCCCCATCCATTGGTACTTTTAAGATTAGTTGTGATGCTAGTTATTTTGGTTCGGGTGATAATATTGATTTTGCTTGTGTTATTAGAGATTGTAATGGGAGCTGGCAAAGGGAGTGTTTGAGAATGATTGAGAGTAATAGTATTCTTCAAGGAGAATTCTTTGCTATTTGGAGAGGATATCTCTTAGCTTGGGATGTGGGTCAACGAGCTGTTATTTGTGAGACGGATTGTGTCGAAGCATTTAATCTTGTTACTCAAGATGGTTTTGGGTTTATTGATTCATTGGTGCTCAAAATAAGAGATATCATACATTGGAATTGGCGTGTTGACTTTCGTTTGATTATCAGAGATGCAAACACGGTGGCAGATACTATGGCAAAGATGGCGATGAAGTTACAAACTTTCGCATGTGGAGCTTCTTTCACCTTGGGAGGAGTTTAAGAGTAGTCTTAAACGGGATTGTCCCTCTATTTAAGTAGTTTCTTATTTTGTTTGTTTTATTTTTCTTTGTTTAATTTATTTCAATCACAACAAAAAAATACATAATAACTTATTTTAGTAATTATTTTTACAAAATATTATTCGTATACTAAAATTAACTACTTAAATCAGTCACTAATGTATTTATATATAAATACATGTGTGATTTAATTTATTTTTAATGTATATTTATATTTTAACGTGTATTTAATTTATATTAGTGAATAACTTTAGTGATTTATTTTAATGTACAGTAACATAATTCTTAATTTTAATATATAAATAACTTTTTTTTTTTACTATTAGTCGGATCGAAGAAGCTCACCACCCTTTTGTTCTTTTTTCACTTATTTCTTAAAGTACTTTCAAAATTTGCAGTGCGAAAAGGAAAATAAGATAATTCAGTATAATTTGTCATCGAGTTTAAAACTTTAAATACGTGCATAGCATGCTTTTCCAATTGCAAATTTGTTTTGATCACTGATTATTTGTGCCTAACTACCCAAATTTGGCAAATTAATGTGCATTTTTCGAACTTCTAATGTGCACTGTTTGGGCACGTGTTCTACTAATATATAACGTGCACGCACTTTTATTTGAATAGTGGTATAACAGGACTTTGGAGTAGACATTAATGATTAGACCTTCACCTTCTGGAATTATTAAAAATCAAATACTTCATCTCTTTTAAAATAATTTTCTAACAATAAAAAGAAAATGTATATTAAAAGATAATTGGTAAATTTTTGTAATATTTCAAACTAAATAAATAGATAAAAATTTATATAAACGAAAGTTAATGTTACTTAATATTAGAAATAACTTTTAAAATATATATTTAAAAGATATTTAAATGGAATGAAAAAAATTATAATTAAAGAAAATATTATTTATCTAGCTACCTTACCTAATCTTGTTATTTCCGAAGTCACACACATTACTCTCAACAGTGTAAAAATTTAGGTTGGGACAGAAAGTTACCTATCTACCCTAGGTCATGCCCTGAAATATAGATATTTTTTTATTTGTCGTATTTACATATTGAATATATTTCGAACACGACACTCATTAATATTTTTTTGATACGCATTTCTTTTATGTTTAAGTGTATTTTAATAAAAAAATAAAAAAGTTTCAAACACACTTAAAAATACTTAAATACTATCATATATCAGCACCCCCAATCTTATTCTTAACATGTATTCTTAAAATAAGTTTAAAAATAATATATATTATTAATTATTAAAATAAAAAATATTTTAAATATTTTATATAATTAAAAATATTAAACATAATTTAAAAATTAATTTATATTTTAATATCAATAAAATATAAAAATATTATTATAATTTATCTAAAAAATACTTCATATTTTATATATATACGTCATATTTCCATGTCTTGTAAGAATTTTATGTCCGTGTTGTATCATAGATGCCATGTAATTTATAAGGTGTTAATTAACGGCTAAAAAATTTAGATATATCATGCGTGTGTGTTATGCATTGATATGGAGGATGGGAATGCTATACATAAATGTGGGACAGAAGAAATCAGACCATTCGAATTCTGGTAAAAAAAAATTGGATTATCAAATCGGATAGTCTGAATTGTGAGAGAGAGAAAATTTGAAATTCACGGTTAACTAATTGAACAGTTCAATTAGTGTTTTTTTTTTAAACAAAGAAAACGGACACTCCAAATTGATATAAAAAAATATTTTTTTTGAATATGTGAGTTGGTATAAAAGAAAACGAACCCTCCGTGTTCCTGTATCCAACTCCCTCGATTCGAATTGTGCTCATTGATATCACATGTAGGTAAAGTTTATGTGCTATCTATAACGTTGCAACACACCAACCTCTCCTCCATATAAAAAATAAAAAGCGTTAATTAACTTCAGTTTTATTATTGACCTTCAAACAGAAAAAAAAATAAAAGATAAAAATAATAAATAAATTAATAAGTTAACTCCCTTATTAAGCAACGTTGCATGAATAAGATAAGTGCAGTGCATCATGTACGCATTATGTCCTTAATTAACCTAAATCAAAAGCAAAGAATGTTTTACGAAAGTGAGAGTTATCGTCTAAATAAAGAGGTTTCTATTTAAGGAATTTGGACATGGACAAGTTAATCTCCATGATTATAGTCCTTTGTGGAGTTGAAATTATTCCATCTTTTATTTGCATTTAATTTTTAAGGGAACGTTAATGTAATTGTCTTATTGACCCACATGAAAATGCCAATATTACTATGAATAAAGACATGAAAATAGGGGAAACAAAAGAATCTTTTTGTACGGTATGAATGAACCTTATCATTGGTGTTATTAGGGAAGACTTAATTATTTTAGGTAATAAACATTTTCTACATATTATCTAATTTGTACAGCTATAATTGTAGCTTCTCCAGTTTGCATAGTACGATACATGAACATGAATATCGTACCATTATTGTAATCAAGCATAAGTTACAGCAAATAAATAAAATATTTGAAATATTAGATTTGATTGTGAATATCATAACAATTAAATTTCGTGCAAATTGGACTTTTTTTTTGGGATTTGGCAGCTTAAGAATGAGTTTATTATTATACGAAAATATTACTTTTAATGCACTTAATATTTCTATGACTGTTAAAACTTGTTTATATTTTGGACAACTTTTCATTAGTAATTTATATAAATAATTTGTAATTTTATTATTAGCTTCAACAAAAACTTTTTAATAATAACTTGGAGTTGTTGAAAAAATGTTACTAAAAACTATTGATTTTGTTTCCAATCAATAAAGAATTCAAGAGGTTAATGACTAATAATATCAATATGTAATTTGTATTTTAATATATATTTAATATATTTAAAAATGACTTTTATATAGTATATATTAAAATAAGTATAAGATTATATATAAATAAAAATAGTTTTGGTAGGTGTTATGATAAAGCAACTCTTCATGTGGAAGGTGGATAGATGCAATTGAAGTGTCTATTGTCAAATATAGCATGGCACATATGCACACACCAAAGTAAATTAATTACTTTTTTGCTATATAAAGTAATAATGAATTGATCAATGTTTAATTCCAACCACATGGTGGTCTTGTTACAATGTATTTGGATTGAGAAGAAAGGGAAATTAAGATGAACCAAATTTTGTATTGTTTTTTTTTTATTATTATTTTCAAAAGTGAAGGAATTACTACTACTGTTGCATTTAGTGGGAGGGAATTGACAAAATTCCCTTCACTATCATATTGCATAAAAAAAAAATATCCCTATTTTTAAGGGGCAATTAAGGGCTAAGGACCAACCCATGCCTTGGTGGTTAGGAGCACTATGGGCAGAAGCACCCTAATGGCCCCCACCCTTTTAATTTTTCCCTATCCAAAACATGATTAATAACTTCATCAATCACCCAAAAACCCAAAATCGAAAAAGTGGACCCAAAACACCAAAGGCATTAAATTAATAATATGAGTGTTATCTAAAAAACAAAGCACACCCATAACGGAATATAGGGTGAAGGAGGGAGTACTAACATTGTTTAGGGGAGAAAAAACAAAGCATACCCTAAACATTGTACTTGGCACACCTTTTCTCCAATATATATGTCATCATCTTCTATTCTTTGAAGGTTCAACATTTTAGTAACAAAACATTGTTAATTAAAGAAATATAGTAAATTAATTTTTTTTATTATACAAAAATTTATTAACTCTTTTAAAATAGGGTTTTTTTACAAGAAATTTCTAATTCAAGTCTGGAAAAGTAGATTTTTCTTTTTAATTAAAACACTATAACCCATTCTTCAAATTTATAGTAATAAGCTGAATTCAGCCGAGTAATTAAATTTTGTTCAGTAAAACTTATTTATAATTTTTATCAAAATAAACAAATTAATTAATATATTCTCTAATAGTAAAGTGATTTGCTTCTCTAAGAGGAAAGAACCTCAAAAACATGCAAACAGAATATATTTTTTCCCATACTATAGTTAGAGTAGGATATGATTATGATAATATGTGATACTATATCAACCAAATGAAATTGCACGCAATAATAGATTAGGATTAGCTAATTCTCATTCTTGGCAAAAAGTCTAAAGAAAGCATATTTGCAGGTTGACTG
The DNA here is from genome assembly GCF_000817695.3 of Arachis duranensis. NCBI lineage: Eukaryota > Viridiplantae > Streptophyta > Magnoliopsida > Fabales > Fabaceae > Arachis > Arachis duranensis. The sequence continues at coordinate 97,821,752 of NC_029781.3, forward strand.
AATTCTTGTTGATTAGAGAGAATAATTAAAAGAAAATCATATAATATATGGTTTCTTTTGGAATCATGAACCACTTCATGGTCATCCTTTCATAAAGTACATTGTTTATTTATTTTTCTCCCCTTATCCGATACATTCCTCAGATTACTATAAACTTATCATCGGCTCAGTACTACAAAAAATATGATTTGTTTATGCTTCTTTGTTAACTTTTTCTTATTTAGAATAATAATAGAGCATAATGTCACACTCACACAGCTGCACCAAGGGCCACAGGAATAGAATAATACACTTATTATTATTATTATCAATTTCACTAACCGCCATTATATTATAAAATAATAAAATAATATATTATATTATAATAGCTTCTAAAATCTACGTAGCTGCACTTTCTGCCTCTATCTCTCGGACACAACACAACATGATATGTGAGCAAACAATAAAATAATTAAACCATAAGGTACAATAAAATAGTGTTAATTAATTATCATTTTACAGAAAGTGAGAAGAATTATTTAATTAGTAAGATAGGAACTAGGAGTAAGAAGATTGCAATCATGCCAAAAGAGGAAAAGAAACATAATCAAGTGCTTTAGCTAATACTATCTAGAAAGTACTTTGTGTTATAAGTACTAATAACATTATTAATTAAATACTAATGAGCATTTATTATTGGAATATATGTAAAGTCAATACCTCTCTCAGATGTTAATTAATAAAAGAAAGTGATCATCATCTCTTCTCATTAACAAAAACTAAAGCAGTAAAAATTTAAAAAAAAAAGGAAAATTAGAAAGTAACAAAAAAGCACTGCTAATTAATAATTATAACTAGTACCACCTCTTAATTAATTACCCTCATATCTAAACACATTATTATTCTCGTTTTGTTTCTTTTTTTCACCCTAAAAACGAAAGAAAAAAAAGAAAAAAGAGTTCAAGAAGAAGAGGAAGAGCCATTAGTACCGGCACCGTTTGCATCAGCGCTACCATCATCATCATGACCGCTACCATCACCACCGTTCATCATCATCATCATCCCACCGTTCAAACCATTGCTCTTGTTGTTGTTGTTGTTGTCATCAGCACCGTTGATTCCAGGACCTTCTAGAACATTCTTATTATTACCTTGTTCTCTCTCTCTTTTCCCAAACGTGTTCTTGTTATTGTGCATCCAAACTTTGAGAACGCCACGATCAACACCGACTTCATGGCAAAATTCCTGGATAAGATCTTCGTCTCGCTTCTGAATCTTCCAACCCACGCGTTCCGCGAACACGTGCATCTTCTCCTTCTGTTCCTGCGTGAACTTCGTTCTGAACCGTTTTCGGGAACTTAGATGGTGGTGGTGGTGGTGGTTGGAGGCTGGTAAGGCGGTGTTTTCCGGTGGAACGGAGAGGCCGCCGCCCGAGGACAAAGCGAGGAGCATGTGCGGTGCGGAAGGGTAGTAGGAAGAGGAGATCGGAGGTGGTGAGGCGGAGTTAGGGCTCCGGTGGTGGTGGTGGTGGAACGGAGGAGGTGGCGGAGCTGGTGGTGGAGGGTGATGGCGGTGGTGAGGTTGGTACTCGATTACAGGAGAGAGAGGTGGTGGTGGCTCGTCGGGATCGCGGCGGTGGAAGTTACGGTGGCAGCCGCATGCGGCGCACTTGATGGATGTTGGATCGCCGGCGGTAGCAGTTGGCGCCGGCATGAACTCGCCGCAGCCGTCGAGCGCGTGGCCACCGAGACTAGCGGCGTGATTCTTCAAGCATTCCTTATAGGTAACCGGCACGGCGGCGGTGACGGCGGTAGGGCTTGCGAGTTGGTGGTGGTAGTGTGGTGGAGGGTGGTGACGCTTGAGTACTCCGTTGGAGAATGAAACAGGCTTGGTGTTTGCGGGTTGGATCCGGGTCGGAATTTCTGATTCGGGTTCTGGTGATTTTGGTGGGTTGGTTATGGTGGTGGTGGCGTTGTTGCTGATTATCTCCATCTAAGTTGAAAGATTAAAAAAATAAAAAATAAAACCTAGCTTTTCAATTTGGGGAAATGATGTTGTTAGGGTTAGCCTTATTAGTATATAAAAACACATGTATCACACTCCATGAAGCTAAAACTGCTACTGAGACCAATTCGAGAGTTTTACAAAGATGAATGAAGTAGAGAGGAATAAAAAGGAGAAAGGGAGAAAAAAACCTTACTTTGAGTGAGAGAGAGAGAGAGAGAGAGAGTGAGTGAGTGAGTGAGGGAAAAGGAGAGAAGGGATGTTGTTTGATGATGCTAAGTGACGACTGTTGATAATAGAAATCTGTGTTTATGTGGTTGTCCCTTCTTAACCACTTGTTTTTTTAACCCTGGTTCTAATCCATGGTTAAGTTGCTCACCCCACTTCTGGGTTAGATGTGAGTAATAAATATACCCTTTTTCTTTTCTTTTCTTTTCTTTTCTTTACAGTGTATGGTCTGGCCTTAAATGCATGTTAAAGTGATGGTAATAATGGATTTATTCATTTAAGCAAAAAATTGTAGAGGAAGAAAGAAGAAAGGAGCTGGGTTAATGTTTTTGAAATGATGATGAGAGGAGGAGGGTTTGAGGGGTAGCGTGAAATTGTAGCATGGAGTTTGGGGTGGGGGGAGGCTCAACTGTAACAACTCTTAATCTGTCAAGCTGGCAATCAATGACAGCTTTCGCAGTTAAATCATCATTCCGGCTTATTTTAGGGAAACAAATGCAAATGCAAATGCTGCATGTCCGGTGCATATCAATATTTACCACTACTTCCCTTTTGCTTTGTTTTCTTCCTTTTAAAACAAATGCAACTTTTTTTCTCTCCCCTTCCACTATCTTATATTCATCAAATTATATTTATTTTGTTATCAAATTTTATATATTTATAATTAAAATGGTAGTTGATTGATGTTTGATTTTTTATATTCATACAAATTTTAATTATTATAATAATTAATATTTTGTTAAAACAATATGTAGAATACGTATAAATATATAAATATGTAGTGATTTATTTTGTGTCAAATTTCTAGTTTTTATAAATCATTTAGACAAAAACATTGGAGGAATAAGGGAATTGGAATATTAGATCAATTCAACATATTCTTTCTGAGATAATGTAATTAATTGGATTTGTTTAGTTTGGGTAATATACTAAATTGAGTTAAAGCCAAAAAGAACCAACTAATAGCAATTCCAATGGAGTATGTTTGTAGTTTTAATTTTGACATATATAAAAAGTGAATTATTTTTTAATTTTATTTTATATTAAAATAATTTATTTTTTAATATCATATTCTAGTATTGGAATTGAATTTGTCATTAAATTTATTTCTGTCTCTTATGACAATTTTATTGAAAATAATAAAGTATTATTTTAGTTTTTCATATTTTTTTAAGTTTTAATTTTATCTTTAACATTTAAAATGTTATATTTTTATTCCAAACGTTTTATTTTATTTATTTTACCCACTACGACTAACATTATGACTATTATAATTACGATTCTTGTCACTGAGTAAAAGGAAATTATAAGGGATGAAATTATTTTTTAGAAAAAAATTAATTTTAATAAGAAAATTAAAATAGGGAATAAATAAAATGCTAGAAATAAAAATAGGACGTAAATGTGAATCTTAACGAATTGGACCATTTAAATATTGTTCGGAATTAATTTTCTCTCAAATTCATTCCTACTGCCCGTTTACATCCCTAAACATTATTGCTCTCCTTTTTATAAATAGTATTATGAATACGTATTATATATTTTTTATTGGAAAAAGATTATTCTATAAGTATTTACTTTAATATTTTTAAAAAGAATAAAATGTCATACAAGAAATATATAATTTCAAGTTTTCAATTCTTAAACGTTTGAATTTTGGTGAACAAAATATCCTACTTATCAGAAATATTAAAAGAGCAACCTTTTTTATTTAAAAAAGGTAAAATATTTAATTTTGTAATATATTAAAAGAAAACTCTGTATTTTAGCAAAGCCTATTGTGTACTTAATTATTTTTGTGTTTAGCTATTAAGCGTAGACAATTATAAAGGTGTCAAATGTAAAGATTTAGCTAATGTGCATTTTACAAATATAGTAACAGATTTTATTTATTTATTAATGTTTGTGATGTATTAAAATTTTATAGCAAAATATTTTTTATGTTTTTAACAAAATATTTTAATTTATGATATTTTTAAAATTTGTTTTAAGGAGCACATTAGTAATAAGTAATACACTGAAACGGAATCGTTTCGTTCGAAAACGACGTCGCTTTTCAAATGTCAGAAATACGTCGTCAAAAATTAACTTTCTTATGGTGTGTGAATATGATTCACTTGTCAAAGCCCGATAATCATCGTAATTATGGAAGCAAGACCTGACACGTGTCATATTTCAGCCACGTGGCAAAAATCGTAGGTCAACTTTCGTGTTTCTTTGAATTATGGTCAAATAAATAAATTGATCATTAATATTCATGAAGAAAACTATTTGAAAGATTTAATGGATTGACTAAATCTATTTAAGAAAATTAGCGGGGTGGTTTAATTAAAACTGAATAATTAGTCAAATAATTACCGAATGTTTTTAGAAGCAGACACTTTAATTTTTAAAAAAATTTAATATATAATGCAATTTTACTTTTGTTAGACGATATATCTTTTAATCAATTTTTTGGTTTTTTACTAATATTTTTTTACGATATTTTTTAATTTGACAGGTCATAAATTAATTTATTGTGAATTTGAATTTTATTTAAAAGTCTGTTACTAGTCAATAAATTATTATATATGTGGAATTCGAACATTCAACACTTATTTTTTACTAATATTTATTAGTGACATAATACATTAACCCACATATATAATTATTAAGTATCAATATATAACTCAAATAATATAATCTCTTCTTACTTAAAAAATTACAAATTCGAACCACCCTATTTTTTGTAATATATAGCGAGATAGACAAATCAAGTTTTGTAATTGTTTAAAAAATAAGATATACATATTAATCTCTGTAGCTATTTTTATTATATTCCTCTTTATTAACACTGTTAATTGAGATGTTGATGTGATAATTATATGTTAACGTATCCGCTAACAAATCAATTTAAGATCTCAAGAATATAATTGAAATATATTAAAATATCATAGTTGAACACTTAAACTTAAAAGCAAATATTTATGATAAAATTAAAATAAAATATAAAAGTTAAAAACAAAAATAGTAGTTATTATTAAGTATTTTTTTCTAGTAAAAATAATATTAATGATACGCTTAAAATATATTACTTTCATTGAAATTCATTTTTAATGTAGTGATATTTTTATTAAAAATAAAAACTATGATAAATATTATATATTTGCTAGTAAATTATATAAAAATAATTTAAATACGGTTAAACTTTTTTTTATATATATAATTTGCTAATGAATATGTGATTATGATAATTTATTAAGTATCATACATTTTTATTAGTAAATTACATAATACATAGTTATAAAGATATCAAAGTTATTTTTATATAATAAAAATAATACGTTTCAAAAAAATATTTTTATATAACTCTAAAAAGTATATATGATATTTACCATATTTTTACTTTTAATAAAAATATTATTATAATAAAAAAATCACAATAAAATAATGATATGTTTTAAAAATATTATCAAAATATTTTCTGAATAGTAAATCCTATTTCTATTCTCAATATTACTATTTTATTTTAATTTTATCATTTAATATTTGATTTTAGTTTTGTATCTAATATTTTAATATTTTTCAATTATAGTCCTGAGTTAGACAATAACATATCAATTTAAAATTATATATTATGTCAGCATCTCCGTTAATGATATTAATTTTTAAAGATATAATTGAAATATATTTAAAATATTAATATAGAAATTAAATTTTAAAAAGTAAAAACAAAAAAGTATATTACATCCTAATAGCTAATTAATTTTAAAACTTTGTCTTTCTTTTTGTCAGTAATTAATTAATTTTAAATTTTGTCAACGCGTTAGAAGGAGTATTAAATTGGTGAGAGAGGTTTGTAAAGTGAGTAAAGTGGCAAAGTAAGAATGCACTGAGTTTTAGGGCATTGACAGGTACAGTTCTGCGTAGTGGGCAAATCAATCACAGAAGAAAATAATCAAACAGAACATAGATATTAAACATTTGACTATTTGTCTTAAATATTTTAGTTTCTTTTTTCTTTTGCCATTTATACTTTACTAAAATAGTACGTAACGTTATTAAAGTAGTAGGTTTAAACCGTAATTTTTATTTTATTTACGTTACATATACATTAAAATTAACTACTAAAATCAACCACTAAATATATGTTAAAATACTAAATATATTTTAAAAAAAAGTTAATAAACAACACATATATTTATATATTTACATAAATATATAGTAACTAATTTTAATAATTTATTTGAATATATAAATAATATTTTTATTTTTATTTAACATTTTAAATTTTAGAATAAAAAATTTATAATAATTAAAAATATTTAATCAAGTCAGTACTCAAGGAGAGTGTAATAAATTTAATTATAACTTATTAAGGTAATTACTTAAAATATAAAATATATTTTTTATTCATTTATTTAAAAAAAGGATAAAGTATTATTTTAGTATTTAATGTTTAGATCAAATTTTAAGTTAGTCTCTAATATTTTAAATGTCATATTTTAGTTTTAACAAGTTTTAAATGGATTCAAATTTTAATATTGTCTTATGATTAAATTTGATTTGAATAATTAACGAATAAATTTTTACACTAATAATCATTAGTAAGTAAATTTTATTTATGTCTTGAAATTAAATGTTATATTAATTCTTAAATATGCTAATTATTCGTGTCAAATTTAACTATAAAATAATATTAAATTCATTTAAAATTTTTTGAGACTAAAACAGAATGTTTAAAATGCTAAAAATCATTAAATTAAGATATAATCTAAATATTGAAGACCAAAATAAATAATGTGGAGTTTTACACTAAATTATAAAAATTTCTTACGCATTATATATTCATCCTGTGGTTTTTTGTTTTTTCTTAAAAAATTAATTATAAATATTAGCGATTAAATTTAATGCATTATCAGTATCCCTTTTACACTACTATTTAATAATAAAGCTATGTACAAATAAATTACTAAATTAATTATTTTATATATGTGTAACTT
>NC_029781.3:97829450-97839254 GCF_000817695.3 Arachis duranensis
TATATAATATAATATAAAAGAGAACAAAAGAAAGTGTAATTCAACGAAGTCCATCAACAATCTGGGTGGACATATATATTGATACATAACGGATATCTCGACCAGCACAGCAAGCGAATATGCTGGAAATAGAGCAAGATCAAATATCAACAAGCCCATCAAATCCGGACGAGCTATAAAAGCTCAGAGTATACCTGACATTTTGAAACATTATCACTAAGGATAACTTCGGAACACGCGGAGAATTCCGAGATACGTTATAACTGAACATACTAAAGACGCCTATATAAATACATATCCAACCTCGGAGTAAAACAGGTCACAGAACTTACTCTGATTTATTTCTCTTACTTTCTCATAACTCACATTCTTACTTGAGCGTCGGAGTACGTTTTGCAGGTGCTCCCGCCGCGGTGTTCCAACTCAGCCGACGTATACCTCTTCCACCTGAGCATAGTTGCAGGCAGAAGGAGTCGCTATACCTCGGCAACATACAGACAAAACATTTGGCACCCACCGTGAGCCCGGATTTAATCTAACCCCACTATTTCTTTTACATTGCCTTTTTCTCTTTTCTTTTGCGTAGGGAATTCGACCTTCCAGATATGGCTGAAAATGGAGCTCAACAATTCAACCAAGCTGAACTTCTAGCCCAGATGGCCGAGCTCCAGGCAGAGGTCCGAAGACTTGCTGAGCTCTCCACACAGAATAATGCAGGAAATCACGAGGAAGGTAGCTCCAAAAGCTCAGCCCTGAAAAACTCAAACCCTTTGAGCATCACCCCGCCGAAGAAAAAGCTGACGCTAGACAATCCCTTCTTCGAAGAAATTACAAACTTCAAGATGCCGAAGAATTTCGTGCTGCCTAACTCCCTAGAACCTTATAAGTGGATTGGTGACCCCCGAACTCACATAAAAAAATTTCAGTCTATGATGTTTTTTAACGGCGCTAATAATGAACCTATATCTTGTCGATCTTTCCCCACTTACCTTGACGATGTTGCTTTACTTTGGTTCTCTAAATTATCTGCAGGATCAATTTCATCTTTCAAGGATTTGGCGAGGTCCTTTATCGACTATTTCGCCGCCTCAAGGATATACGTCCACGGATCATACTATCTCGGGCTGATCAAGCAAGGACAACATGAAAGCTTTAAAGAATACTTAACCCGATTTGCCGAGGCCCCATGGAGATTCCAGACTTTGACCCCAAAGTCCACCTGCACGCACTTAAGACCGGCCTCAGACCTGGAAAATTCAGAGAAACAATCGCAATTACTAAACCCAAGTCATTGGAGAAATTCCGGGAGAGGGCTGCAAGCCAAATGGAGATCGAAAAACTACGGGAAGCCCAAAAAACGGACAAACAGCTGACAAGAAGAGAGGAAGAGAGGACGTTCAAGCCGCCGAACAAGAAAGAGCAAAAGAAACCTTTCAAGCTCACACCAAAGTTCGATATCTACACCAGATTCAATACAAAAAAGAAGAACATAATCAAGGAGATCCTCAACGCCAAAATAGTCAAACCTCCCGCTAGAGCAGGAAATTATCAAGATCAACGATTCATGGACAGAAGCAAGCACTATGCCTTCCACCAGAAGTACGGACACACAACAGATGAATGCGTAATAGGCAAAGACTTGTTGGAAAGGTTAGCTCGGCAAGGACTCCTAGACAAATATGTCAAAGGACAGAAAAGCAGGAAAACCAAAAAGGAGCCAGAAGAACGATCAATGGAAAAAGATAAATTAAAATAGATAACAACAGACCCCCTAGAGGGATCATAAACTGCACATCAGGAGGATACGCAGGAGGAGGCGAAACAAGCTCGGCTCGAAAAAGAAGTTATCGAGGAATGTTGGCAATCGAAGGAACAATACCTACAACAAAGCACAACACAACGGAGCCAGAGATAACCTTTAATCAAGACGACCTAGCCTCAACAGGCCCAAACCTCGACGACCCAGTGGTGATCTCCATCCAAACAGGAGAGTTATTGGTAAGAAAGGTCCTTCTAGACCCAAGTAGTAGTGCTGATGTACTATTCTATTCAACCTTTATAAAAATGCAACTATTTGAAAAAGCCATGCAACCCTCATCAGGAGAACTGGTTGGGTTCTTCGAAGAAAGGGTCCCAATAAAAGGACACGTATGGCTAAAAACAACCATGGGCGACCACCCATTAGCAAAAACTATTGACGTCCAATATCTCATAGTTGACTATCCTAGTCCCTATAACATTATTCTCGAAAGGCCCGCCCTGAATAAATTCAGAGCGGTAGTATCAACATTACACTTGTGTGTTAAGTTTCAGGTACAAAACAACAAAATAGCAACAGTACATTCAGACCAACAACAAGCTCGGCAATGTTACAATGCCAGCCTGAAGAAAACAAGCATACAACCAATGGCTAACCAGGGGACGAAAACAATTCACACCACATCCGAGGTATTGACCCTCGCGGAATTGGATCCTAGGGAGGACTTCCAGGAAAGACCCCAGCCAATAGACGAACTCCAGAAGATTCCCTTGACAACAAAGGCCGAACAATTTACTTATATCGGCCGAGCATTAGAAGGAGATGAGAGAGCAGATCTAATAAGAGTGCTCTGAGACAACGCCAACTTATTCGCATGGACACCAGCAGATATCCCGGGAATAGATCCGAATATAATCTGCCACAAGCTCGCCATAGACAAAACAAGCAAACCAATCGTCCAGAAGAAGAGGATCCTCAGAACTCAAAAAATGAAAGCAGCTTTTGAAGAGACCAAGAAGCTCCTCAACGCCAGCTTCATCAAAGAACTCCGCTTCATCACATGGCTCTCAAATGTGGTAATGGTAAGGAAAAGCTCAGGTAAATGGCGCATGTGCGTCGACTATACAAACTTAAACAAAGCATGTCCGAAAGATGCATATCCTTTACCTTGCATTGATAAACTTGTAGATAATGCTTCTGGATTTAAAAGCATGAGCTTCATGGATGCATACTCTATAACCAGATCCTCATGCATCCAGAAGATCAAAGCAAAACGGCTTTTATAACAGAACATGGAAATTTTTGTTACAAAGTTATGCCATTTGGCCTTAAGAATGCAGGAGCAACATACCAGCGACTAATGGACAAGGTCTTCCAACAACAAATAGGACGAAATATGGAGATCTATGTAGATGACATGGTAGCAAAAACCTCAGCACAGGGATCACACTGTGGTGACCTGAAAGAAGTCTTCCAACAGATCCGAGCAGATAACATGAGACTAAACCCAGAAAAATGTGCATTTGGGTTTAAGGAGGGAAATTCCTCAGATTCATGCTGACCTCACAAGGGATTGAAGCAAACCAAGAAAAATGCGAGACTGTCCTTAAGATGAACACCCTGAAAACAATAAAAGAAGTACAACAACTGGCGGGAAGAGTGGCTGCATTATCACGATTCCTACCTGCAGCTGCAAACAGATCATACCACTTTTTCCAGACAATCTCTAAAAACAAAAGTTCAATTGGACAGAAGATTGCGAGCAATCTTTCACCGAGCTTAAACAAATATGTCATCACCACCAATCCTCCAAAAACCAAAAATTGGTAAACCATTATTTTTATACTTGTCAGTTTCTAACCATGCCATAAGTTTGGTATTAGTCTCTGAAACAGGGAAAACACAAAGACTGGTGTACTTCATCGGCATTATACTACAACCGGCAGAAACCAGATACCCGAAGATAGAACAGCTCGCACTGACTTTGGTTACAACAGCAAGAAGACTGAGGCAATACTTCCAAAGCCACACTATAATAGTCAGAACAAATCAATAGCTGAGACAAGTTTTGACGAAGTTCAAGCTTGCTGGACGTCTAACAAAGTGGTCCATCGAACTCTCCAAATATGACATACAATATCAACATAGGAAAATCCCAAGACTGCAAATACTAGCCGACTTCATCTCTGAACTAACAACCAAGGACAAGCACACAGAGCAAAAATGGAAACTATATGTAGATGGCGCAGCAAACAAAGAAGGGAGCAGAGCAGGCGTAACACTTAAGGAAGGAGAACAAGTCATAGCCAAACAATCACTATAATTCTCCTTTACAACAAGCAATAACTAGGCAGAGTATGAAGCTCTTCTAGCCGGACTAAAGCTCGCCCAGGATTTGCAAATAACTTACCTCACAGTATACTGTGATTCACTACTCGTTGTCCAGTAAGGTAAAAGATCCTTTGTTAGAGAAGTATTAGCTCATAACAAAGGATCTCATTTCAAAATTGGAAAAATTTGAAATTGTGCACATAAATAGAGAACAAAACACACGAGATGACATATTGTCTAAACTAGCCACCACAAGACCACAATTACACACACCGGCACTGTCACAACTAACACTCGACAAACCAAGCTTTGAACTAAATGGCATACTGAGTATCACACAGGTAAAAGATTGGAAGACACCACTTCATGAATATATCAGAACAGGAATCATCCCAAGAAAGGAGCAAAATCCACAACTTTTCTGAAGAAAAGCATCCTACTACACAATAGTCGGAGACAACCTATATAGAAGAGTATTCTCACAACCTCTCTTAAGATACATAGGTAAAAACGAAGCTGAGCAAGTAATGGCGGAGACACACGAAGGAGTGTGCAGAAATCATATAGGAGGCCAAGCATATCCGCCAAAATACTACGAACGGGGTATTATTGGCCCACAATGAAGAAGGATTGCATAGTCAAAGTCAAAACATGCGACAATTGCCAAAAATACGCCACAATCTCAACAGCACCGCCGAGAAGTTGCACACCCTGGAGGTAAGCTGGCCTTTCGACAGGTGGGGACTAGATATCCTCGATCCTTTTCCAAAAGCGCCAGGTCAGGTAAAGTTCCTTTTGGTATCAATAGACTACTTTTTCAAATGGATTAAAGCGCAACCTCTAGCACGAATAACAGCAGAAAAGGTGAGATCTTTCCTTTGAAAGAACATAATATGTTGTTATGGCATACCAAGAGAAATAATTTCTGACAATGGAACACAATTCACAGATCATAACCTCGTAACTTTCTTACAAAAACTTCAAGATTAAACATCATTTTAGCTCAGTCGAGTATCTCCAAACAAATGGGCACGTAGAATCAATTAACCGAGTTATTTTGCAGGCTCTAAGAAAAAAGTTGGACAATGTAAAGGGCGAATGGGCCGACCTTGTCCCAGAAGTACTATAGGACTACAACACAACAATCCAGTCAGCAACCTGAGAAACCCCTTTCAAGCTAGTATATGGTGCAGAAGCCCTTATACTCGTAGAGATCAGAATGCCAACACTAAGAGCCGAATTATACAATCAAGATAATAACAACAAAGCAAGGTTAACCGACCTAGATCTCATCGACGAAGAAAGAGATATGGCAACAATTAGATAACGAGCAATGAAACAATTTTTGGAAAAGTGACACAACAAAAAATCAATCTCCAAAATTTTCGAAAGGGGGAGCTAGTCCCCAGAAAAATAGAGGATGCAAGAAGGCCACAAGCTCATGGGAAGTTAGTAGCAAATTGGGAGGGCCCATTCCGAGTTAACAGGGTCCTCGGCAAGGGAGCGTACCAACTAGAGGCATTATTAGGAGATCAAATACCAAGAAACTGGAATATATCCTCTTTGAAGAAATATCAGTCATAATTATATCAAAGCAGATGAAGGTACTCTTTTTTCCATTTTGAGGTTTTATCCCCACAAAAAACAGGATTTTTCTCAAAAGGGGTTTTAACGAAACCGGACGCCATATCCTATCTTTTCAATAAACATAAATACTTTAAGCAAATACTTCCAACAAATATGGTCCATAGTGACTGCTATACTACTCATACAAACCACATCTAATCAAAATATATGCATAGATATTCATAAAGTCTAAACCGAGCTTCATACTCAGGAAAAGTCATAATGACCGAACTGCATAGTCGGCAACAACTTAAAGAAACAAAAGCTAAAAACCTCGGCAATATCCAAAAACATCAACATATCAAAAACAACAAAACACTAATAGTCTTCATTCTATCTTATCACCAATACTAGAATTATCACTTGGCTTGTCAACTTCATCATCAATCAGCCCTCCATTTACAATAATCTTTGTCGCATCAAGTTTACTGACGTCAACCTCAGGGAACAGAACCCGAACCTGAGAAGCAGCTCGGTCAAAACATTGAACAAAAGCTTCATAGACTTCATACTCCAACTCCTTCACTCGCGCAGCCATCATTTTTCCCTTTTTCTAAACGGCAGTCGACAGCTCAGCAATATCAGCAGAGTCCTTCACTTCGGGCTCAACAGCAAGCTCCTCACCCCTCCCAATCGCAACAATCCGAACCCCAATAACCTGCCATAGAAAACGTCAGTCAATCAAGAACGGAGAATACAGTAAACACGAACAAAAAAATAAAGGTACCTAAAGAAAATGGCTAATTTCAACCCGATCAACTTCCCCAATCATCTTCAAATCATCAGAAAAATGGCACAGCTTGTCAGCAAGGGTGGCGAAGGGAAAGAACCTTGACCACAAAGACCTCATATTATCATCCTCGCAGTAGGCATGAAGCCTTTTCTGAGACTCATACGTAGCTTCTACAATTGGTAAAACATGAGAGTTCTCTTCTTTGCTTTTAACCACCTCGGCACGACCCTTTCCCCTTTTCCTTTTTGGACGAGGATTTACCTCGACCTGTCCACAGCACCACCACCCTTTCCCAAATTCGTCGTTGACCCCTCCTTCTCATTCTTCTTCCTCTGGCTAAAAAAAGACTTCAGCCCAGTAGTGGTGATAGTGGAGGCTTTTTCAGCTGCATATGAGATAGAGAAAAACAAACGTCAGAAACAACACTAAAAACACCAAAACCCATCATCAAAACTAATTACCTAAATAGTCCAAAACAGCTTCCTTATCCGAATCTCACTTTAATAACCCGACCACAGATAAAAATCCACTAGTTTCCAACATTTCTAACAAAAACTCCATAACAATATCATCATTAGGCACCCTATCATCCACATCGAGCACTTGAGCAGGCTCCGGAGACCAAAAAACAGGGAACCTCTCTTCTAAAAATTGGTTAAGGTAAAACGGAAACTCCTCCTCCACACTTCTAATTTTCACAAACACAGTCTTAAAATTCTTATAGAAAGACTTATACAAAGAGAAGACAGAACGATGAGGATAACTACTAAGGTTTACCCACAATCCCCGCCTAACACCCTTGGCTTGAAAAAGGGAAAAGAAAACCCTAAGAGAAGGAGGACGCTCCAAGACATCCATCAAAGCCTCAAAAGTCCGAACAAAACCCCACGAATTGGGATGCAGCTGGGAAGGGGCACAATTTAACCAGAACAAGACACCACATTGAAAATCAGAAAACAGAAGCGAAACACCCAAGTCAGTCAGCAAGCATGTATAAAGATAAAAATAGGCCCAACCATCAATCTTCTCACACACACGATCACTCTCTCGACAAGGTAAAACCTCTATCCTTACCCCAAAGCCACCTCTGACCCACACGTCCGACCCTAATAGTTTCACAGACTCATAATCTTGAAATCATGGCACACAACACTTCACTTGATCACTGACCCAACTACAAGGATCACTTTCTAAAATCGCAACATTACCTTTTTCCATTACCATAAGACAACAACAAAAACAGATAAGAAAGAAAGCAGACCAGAAAACGTCAAAACCTATCTTTTCCACTTATTTTCTCTGAACCCAGAAAAACGCAAAGTGCAAAACCAAACAAGGTAAAATTGGAGGCTCACTTAGGACAAACCAGGTAATAAGTAAATGGGGAAAGTGAAACGGCTTTTTATCTTTCGATAACCGCTCCCATCCTATCCATCCATTTATTGCTCCAAAATCCAACAGCTCAGATAACTCTGAAAATTGAGCCACGACGTCACATCAATCATTTCCCCTAGCGCGAGAAACGAAGCGATAATTAAATGTCACATATTTTCGTTCCAAAGAAAACCAAGACAAGCTCAGGGGAAGATGAACACCTCCAAGAGCATATTCTTGGTCGAGGTATGCAAAAAACTTTTAAGCTCACATTTGTTTTCTTACAAAAAAGTAACCTTGGGGGCTATGATACGTAACGGATACCTCGTCCAGCACAGCAAGCGAATATACTGAAAATAGAGCAAGATCAAATATCAACAAGCCCATCAAATCTGGACGAGCTATAAAAGCTCGGAGTATAACTGATATCACTAAGGATAACTTCGGAACACGCGGAGAATCCCGAGATACGCTATAACTGAACATACTAAAGACGCCTATATAAACACATATCCAACCTCGGAGAAGAACAGGTCACAGAACTCACTCTGATTTATTTCTCTTACTTTCTCATAACTCACATTCTTACTTGAGCGTCGGAGTATTTTTTGTAAGTGCTCCCATTGCGATGTTCCAACTCAACTGACGTATATCTCTTCCACCTGAGCACAGTTACAGACAGAAAGAGTCACTATACCTCGACAACATACAGACGGAACATAGATATATAAACAAAAGAAAGTATAATTGAACGGGTCCATCAATAATCTGGGTGGGCTCACTCGATTTTTCATTCTCCAAAAAACAAAAATATATTTTAGATAATGGTTTTGTTATAATTATTTTTGAAAATGTTATCTTCTTTAATTTATTAATGAAATTTTTTCAGACAGACCTTTTATCTTTTCTAAATTGAATGTTGCCCCTAGTAGAACAATTTAACAAATTATCATGAAGTATGTAACAATCTAATTAAATAATGATTGATTTATTCGATCATCACCAAAGCCACTAATAGCATTTTATGTTAATTAAATTCTTTTTTAATAACTTTCTACTTTACATTCTAATTTTCTTTGAAAATACCAATCAATTACAACTAAAGATTTTCTTTTGTTTGGCATACATTGTATTTGTTCCTATCCATATCCATGCATTACAGAGATATTAAGAAATTACTACTAATATATTAAAGAACTATTAGTTTGATATAGAGACAGCTTGGAAATCGGAATTATTAGTTTGATATTTATTTTTTCGTGACAAACTGCTATCTAATTTTCAACTCCATAATAATTCATCACGGCTACTATATATTAAAGACAAAGGTTGGAAATCTAAAGCCCAAATTACATTCAACAAATTAATTATGAGAGCATGCTTAAAACATTTTTTTTAATTTTAAGATATTTTATAATAATAAAAATTTAATATATAATCCATTAAATCGTATTATTTTTATCAAAATTAAATTTTTTATAATAAAAATATTATAGCTATTTTTTATAAAAAATATTAATTTAAATTGGTTTAAAGTGTAATTTATCAATTTTTATCAACTTAATTTATTTAATCTAATTTTAATAAAAATAATATAATTTAATAAATTATATATATTAAATTTTAATTATCAAAAATATTTTTAAAACATATTTTAAATATCTTTATCTAAATAATTCTTATTAATTTTTAATATAAGTCTATTAACTTCGGTTTTCGCGATTAGTAGGTCGTACTGTTGTGATGATGATTACTCTACAATAATTACAATAATTATGTTTGTTTGGTTTCTCATCAGAGTAAGTTTAGTTTATAAAGGTGAAGAGAAACTAATTAAATCCTCTACAAGTGGTAATTAAAGTTGTGCAATTTAAGAAAACGGATATGATCGATAAGAAGATAATACTCTAAATTACTTTATTTATTTAATATTTATTATATTTAATATTATTTAATTATTTTAATAGCAATTAAATAGTAC
>NC_029781.3:97839326-97841760 GCF_000817695.3 Arachis duranensis
AAGATCATTGTAAATTATTTTAATTTAAAATTATTTTTTTATATATAATATTTATAATTAGCTATTTATACTACCTCTTACTACTAATGATGACTAGTATATGTTGTTTATTTAATTATTTCATTTTTCAATTTAAAAATCCCAGCTAATTAAGTTGAACATTAGTCGTCATCTCATCATTGATTATTATTATTATTATATATTAACAGAGATGAGTTAATTTCTTAGTTAATTATGAGTTACGCTAACCTTATAAACTGGTAATAATAATAATAAGTTTAACAAAGAAATCAATCATTCTATATATATAAAGAATAGACTAATGTGATTCAAACCCTAGACATTATTGTGATTCATTTTCTACCTCAATCTTTATCTTTGTCGGGCATTTCTTGTGTCGGCAAAACACTCCCTAATCTATTTTGTTACTTAAAATGTCAATAATAATTGAATATTATTGACAGTACACCAAATTGTTCGTTCAATAATATATTATTTTTATTTTCATATATATCACCTTGGATCGCACTGAAAAAGAAAAAAAAATCATCAATAGATACATGCAACAATTTAGCAGTTCCCTATAATTTAGATAATCACAAGCAGCATATCATATCTATTATTGACTATGTCCTTTCTAATTGCTATTATAAGAGTCGTCATTTTCATCAACAAAAATATAATTACACTGCATATATATTTAATATCACCCATTACCTAGATAGCATGAATTGGTTTATTACAAAGGTGAAATGTTATACGTACTAATGTTTTTGTACATTTTTTTTTATTAAAATGATTATAAGAAGTGAAAAGATACTTACCATTTAAATTTTGAAAGACCAATAATTTAAAAAGTTAGAGTGCCTTTGTTTTGTTTTTTATTTTTCACTATTTTCTATTATTAAAATTTTATGAAAAAATAAAAGATAACAAAAATTAATTGATAATAACACGTTTTTTTCTTATATTATTCTTAAATTATTCTTAACTTTTATGGATCCTTTCTCATCATCAAGAAAAATAAAATAACGTGGATCACTACAAACAGTGGCGGAACTTGGAATAAAATTTTGGGGGGGCCACATAGAAGATAATTGTCAAAATGCTTTTTATATGGACTCCATTTAAGATAAGCTCGTCTAATCTCATTTCTCTGGTTTTAGTGGTATTGCCAAATTTAAAGCCGTTTTTCAGTGTCTCGTTCCAAAAAATTAAGGTCAAACTTATCAGATGTAACTTTTTGAACTTTTAAAAGTTGTATCTCACTTTTTTCGCGATTCATTAAAGTAGAAAAACTATCTACATGTGTTGATATTGTAAAAATTATATGTTCTCCTTCTTAAATATTAGTCTTCCTCTTAAAAAATGCATCAATTCTTTAATTTTTCATTATTATTTTATAATAAAATTTGAATATATATCCTGTAGAATATGTAAAGAAGAAGTTAGAAGAACAAATATTAAAATTTATAATATTTATTGAATTTTTTTATCAATTTATACAAATACAATAATATTAATACTTATTGAATATTCAATTATTTTTTATCATATAAAAAATTAAATTAAATAAATAGTAAAATATAAAATAATATTAAATTAAATAAATAAAAATATCTAATTTTTTATATTTAAACTTAAAGGTAGAAAGAGTATTGCTTATTAAATTTATTAGGTACTTTAAATCATAATAAAGTATTTAAACCAATTGAATTATTTTTTATTTTTTGAAAAAGTACTACTAATTTTTTTATAAAAAGTTTGGGGGGGCCGTGGCCCCCCCTTGTCTGAACTAAGCTCCACCACTGACTACAAAAAAAATTGTTTAGAATTGGCAAAGTTTGTAATGAACAAATAATAATTTTAAAAAGAAAAAAAAGAAATAAAAAAGAAAATGATAAATATAAGAATAAAAAATAATATAAAAATTTAGCTAGTTGATTTTCTAGTTAACTCGTTTTTGTAAATTTCACATAATTTCACTTACAACAACGCACATTTTTGTTAATTTAAGTAACTTAAAGTTGTCTATTATCACTTTAATTACCCAAGCAATATTCTTAGGGATATAATTCAATAGAAAACATGAAAATTTCTCCATTTTTCTAACTTGAAATAAATAAGGCATAGAAAAACATGTGGTATCTTGTGATGTTGAAAGAAGTGACCATATGCTTAGACAGATACTCTATGTTTGCAAAGATATATATGTGGGACAAATATTGATCCATTGGTTATAGCTACCTACTGTGTAAGGACTTTTGCTATATTATTATTATTTTTATTTTTTACCACTTTTCAATATAATTGAAAAAAAAAGAGTAATTGTCAAGCAACAACCAACATATAAATACCACTTGTGCAACGAAAATATATATCCATCTTTCTTATAAGACTGTATTGCTATTTGTTATATATATATATATATATA
>NC_029781.3:97843260-97846657 GCF_000817695.3 Arachis duranensis
GGGCATGGAAAAATGAAGAATATCAGCCTCAATTTGGAAGTGCAAGCGTGTAGGTTTTCTATGTTGAGAAACCGTGATTTTCAATCCAATTCACATGATCTATGTATATATGGCCCAAGAGATTTGCTGAAAGGGAAAGGGCCTTTCATTACCACTATTCAACAGTTTATTTCAGTTCTCAAGCCTTTTTCTCTAATAATTAAACTATGTCAATAATAAATTAACAAATATTTTTAAATTATATTATATATTGTTTAATTATTATTAATTAGTGATTATTTAAATTTTATTTTTTTAAATATAACATTAATAATTATTAACTGTAGTTATTTAAAATTAGTTGATTAGAAGTTATTTATCTATATTTTTTCAAAATTATTTGGAGCATTGATTATTTTGAAGTGTTCTTTGATATAATTAAAAAAAGACGTAATAATCAACTTGGTTTAGTTTCGTGAGTCATAATTAGTTCACTATTTTATTTGAATAACTATTAAAAATTTGATTAATTAGTGACAAATTTTTAAATAAAATTTTGATCTAAAACGAATCAATAAGTTAATGATAGTTAATAATGAAAAATATTATAATGTATGTCTTAAGAGTTAACAAACGCTGGTTTTAAAATAGTAGTGAAATAATGTTCAACTTAATCGTTAAGTTTTTGCTCGACAATCTGTTTGATTTTTGACTTTTAAACATGTTCGATTTGTTCATTAAGTATTATAACTCAATCAATTGGTGGGTTCGTTTGTCACCAATTTACTTAATGGATCGATTATTTATGTATTTAATTAATTGTTATTGTGTGGCAATTTATTATCTAGTTAATATTGCACTAAAGATGTAACACTTAATAGTTAATTTTTTTTTGCTCAATGAACTAAACAAATACATAAGAGCTAATTTTTTTGTATGCATATAATATTTTCGATAAAATTTAACTTATTAAAAGATCAAATTAAGTCTCTTAAAAATTAAATTGAATCGCACACCTTTAAACGTCTATTAATACTTAGATTATATTGCAATGACAATTAACCGTACGTATAAATATTCTCTTAGGTAATTTAATAATGATGAAAAGATCAACTTAATTTATGACTATAAAATTTTAAAACGAAATTAAATATATTTAAAATTTAAAGACTAAATTAATTTTTAGATAAAAACTCAAACCAAATTGAGCCTTATATACTAGTAATAGTAGCATGTTACAGGAGTTGGACTTGAAAACAAGTTCATTGGTTGACAGGTTTTATATTTTCTTACACTATGTTTGGTTTAATAGAAAATAAATAGAAAAAAATGAAAAAAATAGATAAAAAATAATATTTTTTTTTGGTTATAAAAAAAGTAAAAAAAATTTTGTGTGAGTCTTATCAAAAAAAATTTCTTTTCATCCCAACCAAGAAAATAAGAAGAAAAGTGATATAATTTTATATTTCTAATACTAGCGTTAGTTATATTATTATTAATAAATATTAATATAAATTTAGTTTTAATATATTATTATAATAGAAATTTATATTTAAACATTATATATATTAGATAAATAATTTAAATTAAATATATAAAATTATAATATTTTATAGTCTTTATAAAATATAATAAAATATGAATAAATAAAAATATTTATACTTTATTTTATGATAAAAGTAGTAATATAATTTTATATTATTATGATTTTTTTTTTCTTCTCACTTTTCTTTCTATCCAAACAAAGAAAAATTTTCTCTTTATTTTCTTTTCATTTATTTTCTATTCATCCAAACAACATACAAATAACTCAACTTTTTCTTCTATTTTCTTTTCTCTTATTTTCTTTTCTTTCATTTTTTTTGCAACATCCAAACAAAGTGTTAAAATCAGCTTTAAATTGAGCCTAAAAAATTTAAATATGATTAGGTTGTTGGTGTGTATGTTAAAAAATGTTTCTGATTGTGCGAAACACAATATATAGAATTGGTGCACGAAATCACAATCACACTTTTGCAATTCCGCACAACTAACCAACAAGTGCACTGGGTCGTCCAAGTAATACCTTACGTGAGTAAGGGTCGATCCCACGGAGATTGTCGGCTTGAAGCAAGCTATGGTTATCTTATAACTCTTAGTCAGGATATCAATAATTCTCAGATTTAATTGTAAAAAGTAAAAGAACATGAAATAAATATTTGTTTTGCAGTAATGGAGAACAGGTTGAGGTTTTGGAGATGCTATATCTTTTGAATTTCTACTTTCCTACTGTCTTCTTCTTCATGCACGCAAGGCTCCTTCCATGGCAAGCTGTATGTTGGGTTTCACCGTTGTCAATAGCTACCTCCCATCCTCTCAGTGAAAATGTTCAACGCACGATGTCACCGCACGGCTAATCATCTGTCGGTTCTCGATCATGTCGGAATAGAATCCAGTGATTCTTTTGCATCTGTCACTAACGCCCAACACTCGCGAGTTTGAAGCTCGTCACAGTCATTCAATCCTCAAATCCTACTCGGAATACCACAGACAAGGTTTAGACTTTCTGGATTCTCAAGAATGGCCGCCAATGGGTTCTAACTTATACCACGAAGATTCTGCTTAAGGAATCCAAGAGATACACACTCAAACGAAGGTAGAACGGAGATGGTTGTCAGACACACGTTCATAGATGAGAATGGTGATGAGTGTCATGGATCATCACATTCATCAGGTTGAAGAACAAGTGGTATCTTAGAATAGAAGCAAGCGTGATTGAATGAAAAACAGTAGTAATTGCATTAATCCATCAAGACACAGCAGAGCTCCTCACCTCCAACCATGGGGTTTAGAGACTCATGCCGTAGAAGATACAATATGAAACGTGTAATGTGTCATGAGATGAAGATACAATAGCAAAAAGTCCTATTTATAGTGAACTAGTGACCTAGGGTTTACAAGAATGAGTAAATGACGTACAAATCCACTTCCAGAGTCCACTTGGTGTGTGCTTGGGCTAAGCATTGAAGCTTTCATGTGTAGAGACTTTTCCTGGAGTTAAACGCCAGCTTTTGTGCCAGTTTGGGCGTTTAACTCCAACTTTTGTGCCAGTTCCGGCGTTAAACGCCGGAAATTCTGAAGCTAATTTGGAATGCCAATTTGGGCCATCAATTCTTGGGCAAAGTATGGACTATTATATATTGCTGAAAAGCTCAGGATGTCTACTTTCCAACGCAATTGAGAGCGCGCCAATTGGGTATCTATAGCTCCAGAAAATCTACTTCGAATGCAGGGAGGTCAGAATCCAACAGCATCTGCAGTCCTTTTTCAGCCTCTGAATCAGATTTTTGTTCAGGTCCCTCAATTTCAGCCAGAAAATACCTGAAATCACAGAAAAATATACAAACTCATAGTAAAGTCCAGAAAAGTGAATTTTAAT
>NC_029781.3:97846714-97852564 GCF_000817695.3 Arachis duranensis
GATTGGCATCTATAGGAACTCAGAATTCAGATAGTGTTATTGATTCTCCTAGTTAAGTATGTTGATTCTTGAACACAGCTACTTTATGAGTCTTGGCCGTGGCCCAAAGCACTCTGTTTTCCAGTATTATCCCCGGATACCTACATGCCACAGACACATAACTGGGTGAACCTTTTCAGATTGTGACTCAGCTTTGCTAGAGTCCCCAATTAGAGGTGTCCAGGGTTCTTAAGCACACTCTTTTTGCTTTGGATCACGACTTTAACCGCTCAGTCTCAAGCTTTTCACTTGACACCTTCACGCCATAAGCACATGGTTAGGGACAGCTTGGTTTAGCCGCTTAGGCCAGGATTTAATTCCTTTAGGCCCTCCTATCCACTGATGCTCAAAGCCTTGGATTCTTTTTAGTATCCTTGCCTTTTGGTTTTAAGGGCTATTGGCTTTTTCTGCTTGCTCTTTTTTTTTCTTTTTCTTTCTTTTTTTTTGGATTCACTGCTTTTTCTTACTTCAAGAATCAATTTGATGATTTTTCAGATCCTCAATAACATTTCTCCTTTTCCATCGTTCTTTCAAGAGCCAAAAAATTTAACATTCTTTAAACAACAAATTCAAAAGACATATGCACTATTCAAGCATTCATTCAGAAAACAAAAAGTATTGTCACCACATCAAACTAATTCAACTAGTTTCAAAGATGAATTCGAAATCCTGTACTTCTTATTCTTTTGTGATTAAAGCATTTTTCATTTAAGAGAGGTGATGGATTCATAGGACATTCATAGCTTTAAGACATGAACTTTAAATTTTATTAATCATGGAATAAGAATAAGACTAAAAAATAAATATAAGATAAGACCAATAGTAATAGAAAACAGAAAATTAAAAACAGAAATTTAAATGACTCTAAAATAGATTCCTAATGATAAAGGTTATCACAAAGTTAGGACTCAACAATCTTGATTTTGAGAAGTGGATGCTCCCTCAACTTGTGGGGTGTTTGACCCTTCAAGGGAGAGCTTCTGGCGCTTCAGCTCCTGTAGCTCACGCCCCTGCTTCTCTTGTTCCTTCAGCAATTTTCAGAGCATGCAGTTTTGATTCTGCTGTTCTTCCTTAATTTGTTCCATAGCTTCTTGCAACTTGGCAACAGATGCTTCTAGGCGGGCCCAGTAGTCAAATTAAGGAAGTTCAGGGAGGAATTCCTGCGCCCTCCTTTTTATAGAGTTATCTTGCCTTTGTCCTTCCATTGACTTCTTGGTGATTGGATGTTCAATTGGGATGAATTCATCTACTCCCATCCTCACCCCAGCATCTTTACATAGCAAAGAGATTAAGCTTGGGTAAGCCAGTTTGGCTTCAGTGGAGTTCTTGTTTGCAATTGTATAAATCTCACAAGAAATCAGATGATGAATCTCCACTTCTTTTCCCAACATAATGCAATGAATCATCACTGCTCTCTTGACAGTGACCTCAGAACGGTTACTAGTGGGCAATATAGAACGCCCAATGAAGTCTAGCCAACCTCTTGCAACTGGTTTGAGATATCCCCTCTTGAGTTGGTTTGGGACACCTTTTGAATTGGTTATCCACTTAGTTCCAGGGAGGCATATGTCCTCTAGAACTTGATCCAACCCCTTATCTGCTCTCACCATTCTCCTATTAAAGGATTCAGGATCATCTTGTAGTTGAGGCAGTTTGAAGACCTCTCTTATTTTGTCCAGATGGAAGTAAATAGTTCTCCCTCTGACCATGGTTCTGTAGGTATGGAAAGCAGTTCTAGTCCTTCTCTGCTTATCTGTCAGCCACAGATTTGAGTAGAATTTCTGAACCATATTTCTTCCAACCTTTGTCTCAAGATTGGCTAGAATTTCCCATCCTCTATTTCAAATTTGCTCTTGGACCTCCGGATATTCTTCTTTTTTCAGATCGAATTTAACTTCCGGGATCACTGACCTTAGACTTATTATTTTGTGGTAATGGTCTGCATGTTCTTTGGTTAAGAACCTCTCTTGACTCCAAAGATTCTTTAGAGTATTCTCTTTCTTGCCTCTTGAATTGGTTTGTTTTCCTTTGGGAGCCATGGTATTGATGAGCCTTAGCTTAGTGATTACGGAAAAGCACACCAAACTTAGAGGTTTGCTTGTCCTCAAGCAAAAGAAAGGAAAGGGGAGAGAGAGGAGGAGAAGCAAATTCGAATGGTGAAGAGAGGGGGATGGCCGAATGTGTATTTATAAGGGAGGGGGAGGGATTTCAAAAGTTTTGAAAGAGATTTGAGAAGATATGGAAAGAATTTGAGAAAATACTTGAGTTTTTGAAGAAGATTTGGAAAGGATTTGAAAGAGATTTGAGAAATAATTTAGAAAATTGTTGGATTTTTGAAATTTGAGGGTGAATGATGAAAATTTGTAACATGTTTATGTAGAAAATTATGGGTCAAAACATGAAAGTGTGAAAAAAATTTGAAGTGGAAAGCAAAATCTCCTTCCCTTGCCTTTCTGGCATTAAACGCCCAGAATGGTATCCATTCTGGCATTTAACGCCCAATTGTTGGCCATTATGGGCGTTTAATGCCCAGCCAGGCACCCTGGCTGGTGTTAAACGCCAGAAACCCCTTTATCACTGGGTATTTTGCTGAACGCCCAGGATGCTGCAATTCTGGCGTTAAACGCCCAGAGTGGTGCCCATTCTGGCGTTTAACGCCCAAAATGGTGCCTTTACTAGCGTTATGGCGTTTTTTCGCCAGTAAGCTCATTTTCTCTGCTTTTTGAGCTGAATCCTTCTGTAACTCTGTGAATTCCTTCAGTTTCAATGATCAACCTTGTAGAATATATATCAAACTTTTATAAAACAAATAACCTGCTAATGACTGGGTTGCCTCCCAGCAAGCGCTTCTTTATTGTCTTTAGCTGGACCTTCACTGAGAATCATTCAAGCCTCAGTTTTGAGCATTCTTGCTCAAAATTGCTTTCAAGATAATGTTTGATCTTCTGTCCATTAACAATGAACTTTTTGTCAGAATCAATATCCTGAAACTCAACATATCCATATGGTGACACTCCTGTAATCACATACGGGCCCCTCCATCGGGATTTCAGTTTTCCTGGGAATAGTCTGAGCCTAGAGTTGAAGAGCAGAACTTTTTGTCCTGGCTCAAAGACTCTGGATAACAACTTCTTGTCATGCCACTTTTTTGCCTTTTCCTTATAATTTTTTGCATTTTCAAAGGCACTGGGTCTGAATTCCTCTAGCTCATTTAGCTAGAGCAATTTTTTTTCACCAGCTAACTTAGCATCCAGGTTTAGGAATCTGGTTGCCCAGTAGGCTTTATGTTCCAGTTCCACGGGTAGATGACAGGCCTTTCCATACACAAGTTGGTATGGAGAGGTTCCTATAGGAGTCTTGAATGCTGTTCTGTATGCCCACAGAGCATCATCCAAGCTCTTTGCCCAATCCTTTCTATGGGCAATTACAGTCCGTTCCAGGATTCTTTTTAGCTCTCTATTAGAGACTTCAGCTTACCCATTTGTTTGTGGATGATACGGAGTTGCTACTTTGTGGCTAATTCCATATCAGACCATAGCAGAGTACAGCTGTTTATTGCAGAAATGAGTGCCCCCATCACTGATTAGTATTTTGGGAACACCAAACCTGCTGAAGATATGTTTCTGGAGGAATTTCAGCACAGCCTTGGTATCATTATTGGGTGTGGCAATTGCTTCTACCCATTTAGATACATAGTCTACTGCCACCAGAATATAAGTGTTTGAGTATGATGGTGGGAAGGGACCCATGAAGTCAATACCCCATACATCAAATAATTCAATCTCTAAGATCCCTTGTTGAGGTATGGCGTAACCATGAGGCAAGTTACCAGCTCTTTGGCAACTGTCACAGTTACGCACAAACTCTCGGACATCCCTATAGAGAGTAGGCCAGTAGAAGCCACATTGGAGGACCTTAGTGGCTGTTCGCTCACTTTCGAAATGTCCCCCATACTGTGATCCATGACAATGCCATAGGATCCTTTGTGCTTCCTCTCTAGGTACGCATCTGCGGATCATTCCGTCTGCACATCTCTTAAAGAGATATGGCTCATCCCATAGGTAGTACTTGGCATCTGAAATTAATTTTTTTTCTTTGCACCCTGCTGTACTCCTGGGGTATAAACCTCACAGCTTTATAGTTTGCAATGTCTGCAAACCATGGTGCTTCCTGAATGGCAAAGAGTTGCTCATCTGGAAAGGTCTCAGAGATCTCAGTAGAGGGGAGGGACGCCCCAGCTACTGGTTCTATTCGGGACAAGTGATGAGCTACCTGGTTCTCTGTCCCTTTTCTGTCTCTTATTTCTATATCAAACTCTTGCAGAAGCAACACCCATCTTATGAGCCTGGGTTTTGAATCCTGCTTTGTGAGTAAGTATTTAAGAGCAGCATGCTCAGTGTACACAATCACTTTTGATCCTACTAAATAGGATCTAAACTTTTCAATGGCATAAACCACTACAAGTAACTCTTTTTCTGTGGTTGTGTAATTCTTCTGTACGTCATTTAGAACACGGCTAGCATAATAAATGACGTGCAGAAGCTTGTTGTGCCTCTGTCCCAACACTACACCAATAGCATAGTCACCGGCATCACACATTAGTTCGAATGGTAATGTCCAGTCTGGTGCAGAGATGACTGGTGCTGTGACCAGCTTGGCTTTCAGGGTCTTAAACGCCTGCAGACACTCTGTGTCAAACACAAATGGTGTGTCAGCAGCTATCAGGTTGCTTAGAGGTTTTGCAATTTTTGAAAAATCCTTTATAAACCTTCTGTAGAATCCTGCATGCCCCAAAAAGCTTCTGATTGCCTTAACATTGGCAGGTGGTGGTAATTTTTCAATTACTTCTACCTTTGCTTGATCCACCTCTATTCCCTTGCTTGAAATTTTGTGCCCAAGGACAATTCCTTCAGTCACCATAAAGTGACATTTCTCCCAGTTTAAGACCAGGTTAGTCTCTTGGTACCTTTTCAGGACAAGTGCTAGATGATCAAGACAGGAGCTGAATGAGTCTCCAAATACTGAGAAGTCATCCATAAAGACTTCCAGGAACTTCTCTACCATATCAGAGAAGATGGACAGCATGCACCTCTGAAAAGTTGCAGGTGCATTGCATAGACCAAAAGGCATTCTTCTGTAAGCAAATACGCCAGAAGGACAGGTGAATGTTATTTTCTCTTGATCATAAGGGTCCACTGCAATTTGATTGTAGCCTGAATAACCATCCAAAAATCAGTAATAATCAATGACCCGCTAGTCTTTCTAGCATCTGGTCTATGAATGGTAAAGGAAAATGATCCTTTCTGGTGGCTGTATTGAGCCTTCTGTAGTCAATACACATACGCCACCCTGTAACTATTCTTGTAGGAACCAGTTCATTCTTTTCATTATGAACCACTGTCATGCCTCCCTTCTTGCGGACAACTTGAACAGGGCTCACCCAGGGGCTATCAGAAATAGGATAAATAATCCCAGCCTCTAGTAACTTAGTGACCTCTTTCTGCACCACCTCCTTCATGGCTGGATTTAGCCACCTTTGTGGTTGAACCACTGGCTTGGCATTATCCTCCAATAGGATCTTGTGCATGCATCTTGCTGGGCTAATGCCCTTAAGATCACTTATGGACCATCCAAGATCTATCTTGTGTGTCCTTAGCACTTGAATTAGTGCTTCCTCTTCCTGTGAATTTAAAGCAGAGCTTATGATCACTGAAAAAATATCACCTTCTCCCAAAAATGCATACTTCAAGGATGGTGGTAGTGGTTTGAGCTCAGGTTTTGGAGGCTTATCCTCTTCCTAAGGAATTTTCA
>NC_029781.3:97852749-97853164 GCF_000817695.3 Arachis duranensis
AGTCATTTGATGTGTCTGGATGCTGCATAGCTTTGACAGCATTCAACTTGAACTAATCCTCATTGACTCTCAGGGTCACTTTCCCTTTTTGTACATCAATAAGAGTGCGTCCAGTTGCTAGGAAAGGTCTTCCTATGATGAGAGTTGCACTCTTGTGTTCCTCTATTTCCAGCACTACAAAGTTAGTGGGAAAGACAAATGGCCCAACCTTGACAATCATATCTTCAATTATGCCTGATGGATATTTAATGGAGCCATCAGCAAGTTGAAGATAGATCCGGGTTGGTTTGATCTCTTCGGTCAAACCAAACTTTCTGATAGTGGATGCAGGGATTAGGTTGATACTTGCCCCAAGATCACATAGAGCTGTCTTGGTGCAAATTCCCTCCAATGTGCATGGTATCATAAAGCTTCC
>NC_029781.3:97853244-97855906 GCF_000817695.3 Arachis duranensis
TTCTTCAGTGAGAAATACCTTTTCAGTTTCTCTCCAATCCTTCTTATGACTTAAGATCTCTTTCATGAACTTAGCATAAGAGAGTATTTGCTCAAGTGCCTCTGCAAATGGAATCTTTATTTTAAGAGTCCTGAGATAGTCTGCAAAGCGGGCAAATTGTTTATCCTGTTCCGCTTGGCGGAGTTTCTGAGGATAAGGCATCTTGGCTTTATATTCTTCAACCTTAGTTGCTGCAGGTTTATTCCCTACAGAGGTGGTTGGAGAAGCCTTCTTAGAGGGTTTACTATCAGCACTCTCAGGTGTCTGATTCCTCATTTGCATTTGAACGCCAGGACTGGGTGCAGGATGGGCATTTAACGCCAGCTTTCCACCCTTTTCTGGCGTTTGAACGCTAGAACTGGGCAAGGAATGGGCGTTTAACGCCAACTTTTCCCCCTTTTTTGGCGTTTGAACGCCAGAAGTATTCCTCTCTGGGCTCTTACTGTCCTCAGAGGCATTTTGGACAGTGGTTTGGTTATCCTCTGTCAATTTTTCCTTTCTTGGCCTTCTGCTGCTTTGAGTTGATACATTCAATGTCTTCCCACTCCTTAATTTAACAGCTTGGCATTCTTCTGTTATCTGTTTAGATAGCTGCTGTCTTGTCTAATTCAATTGTGCTTCCATATTCTGGTTAGCATTTTTAGTTTCTTGGAGCATCTCTTTAAACTCTGCTAATTGTTTTATCATCAGGAGTAATTATTTATTAAGTTCAACAATCTGTTCTTGAGGATTAGGATCAGTAGTTACTGCCATAGCTTCTTCTTTTATAGAGGACTCACTGCTTGAGTATAGATGTTGATTTCTAGCAACAGTATCTATGAGCTCTTGAGCCTCTTCAATTGTCTTCCTCATATATATAGATCCACCAACTGAGTAGTCTAGAGACATCTGAGCTTTTTCTGTAAGCCCATAATAGAAGATGTCTAACTGTACCCACTCTGAAAATATTTCAGAGGGGCATTTCCTTAGCATACCTCTATACCTCTCCCAGGCATTATAAAAGGAATCATTATCCTCTTGTTTAAAGCCTTGGATGTCCAGCCTTAGCTGTGTCATCCTTTTTGGAGGGTAAAATTGATTCAGGAATTGGTTTGATAACTGTCTCCATGTTTTTATGCTTGCTGTGGGTTGGTTATTCAACCACCTCTTAGCTTGATCTTTTACAGCAAATGAAAACAGTAACAATCTGTAGACATTCTGATCCACTTCTTTATCACGTACTGTGTCAGCAATTTGTAAGAACTGTGCCAAAAACTCAGTAGGTTCTTCCTGTGGAAGACCAGAATACTGACAATTTTGCTGCACCATGATAATGAGTTGAGGATTTAGCTCAAAGCTGCTTGCTTTAATGGGAGGTATACAGATGCTACTCCCATATGCAACTGTAATGGGGTTAGCATATGACCCTAGAGTCCTTCTGGACTGCTCAATTCCACTTAGGTCCATGATGGAGAACGGGAGATGATGTGGATATTATTTTATTTTATTATTATTATATATATATTTTTTAAAAAATTTTAAGTAAACAAAAGCACAAAAGACACCAAACTTAAAATTTTTAGAAAATCAAACACAAAATTTCGAAAATTTAAAGGAAAACACAAATAAGACACCAAACTTAGAAATTTTTAAAATAAAGAAAGAACTAAGGACATGCAATTTCGAAAATTTTAAAGAAAATAAAAGCATGCAATCGACACCAAACTTAAAATATAAAACTAAACTCAAATAAAAGACTCTAAACCACAAAAATAAAATATTCCTAATCTAAGCAACAAAATAAACCGTCAGTTGTCCAAACTCGAACAATCCCCGGTAACAGCGCCAAAAACTTGGTGCACGAAATCACAATCACACTTTTGCAATTCCGCACAACTAACCAGCAAGTGCACTGGGTCGTCCAAGTAATACCTTACGTGAGTAAGGGTCGATCCCACGGAGATTGTCGGTTTGAAGCAAGTTATGGTTATTTTGTAACTCTTAGTCACGATATCAATAATTCTCAGATTTAATTGTAAAAAGTAAAAGAACATGAAATAAATACTTGTTTTGCAGTAATGGAGAACAGGTTGAGGTTTTTGAGATGCTATATCTTTTGAATCTCTACTTTCCTACTGTCTTCTTCTTCATGCACGCAAGGCTCCTTCCATGGCAAGCTGTATGTTGGGTTTCACCGTTGTCAATGGCTACCTCCCATCCTTTCAGTGAAAATGTTCAACGCACGCTATCACCGCACGGCTAATCATCTGTCGGTTCTCGATCATGTCGGAATAGAATCTAGTGATTCTTTTGCGTCTGTTACTAACACCCAACACTCGCGAGTTTGAAGCTTGTCACAGTCATTCAATCCTCGAATCCTACTCGGAATACCACAGACAAGGTTTAGACTTTCTGGGTTCTCAAGAATGGCCACCAATGGGTTCTAGCTTATACCACGAAGATTTTGCTTAAGGAATCCAAGAGATACACACTCAAACGAAGGTAGAACGGAGGTGGTTGTTAGACACACATTTATAGGTGAGAATGTTGATGAGTGTCACGGATCATCACATTCATCAGGTTGAAGAACAAGTGGTATCTTAGAATAGAAGCAAGCGTGATTGAATGAAAAACAGTAGTAATT
>NC_029781.3:97856960-97887831 GCF_000817695.3 Arachis duranensis
AAAATAATTTAAAAGAATAAAAAAATATGATAGGTTAGAGATTTGTAATAAAGGTTCTGGACACTCGATTTAGACCATTGATTAGATTTAATTATAACTGTCCGTGAAGAAGTGGATGTCTATAAGTAGAGAGTGAGAGTTTAAATTATAAATATGTGACTATGCGAGTAATTTATAATAAATATTTGAGTAATAGAGTATTTTTTCTGCCGGAGTTCCTTTTCTCTTGTATTCTTAATTTTTTTGTTAAATATTGAGGGTTAAGTTGAGTTGATTTTAGTTTAAGAGTTTAAATAAGTCCCGAGTACTGATACGATAGTATTAAAATGTGTTCAAGACTATAGTTATAAAATTATTTTATTAAAAATATAAAATAAATAAGTTTTTAATATATTTATTTTACATTTATTAAATAAAAAATATTTAAAATTTTTTACTAATAATAAATTTATGTTAGCTAAATTCTATCAAAAAAATACTCTACCAACAGAAATATCTCGGGATAAATACTTTTTGTTCTTGCGAAATAGCTTTTCGATCCCTGTAAAATGACATTTAATTTTTTATCCTCAACAATTTATCCATGTATAACTGTATGTTATACGAGTGAGATCTATCATTTTATGAAACCTCATTATTTTAGTCACCATGTACAAAATAAAAATTGTTAAATTGAGTTTGTGTTTTGAAAAATTAAGATTCGTTTTTTTTGTATATATTTTTTACGGGATAATTTAGAATTTATCATTTAAAATGCAGTCAAACAAGCAATCTTGAGGTCTAACTAATATGCTATTTTTTTTTGTCAAAGTTATGCAATTTCATTACTGAAAATTAGTCCAATTTAGACTACAGACAGAAATTATAATAGAGAGAATAGGAAGTTCCAACTTTAATAAAATGACTAAAGCATAAGGAAACTAAAAAGATAAAGTAAAAACTAAAGGATTTCATCTTCTCTCACGCACACTTTTTCTGGCCATCTCCACCATAGTTGAAGGGGTGGTTCTACCTTCAAATACCCAAGCGTTTCTTGCTAACCAGATTTGTTATAAGAAATTTGCTGCTACTGCTCTTTTTTCGTTTGGATTTTTCTCCATTCTCAGTTCTTCTTCCAACTGAATCCACCACTTCCATGGTTCTCGAGCTTGAATCTTCCCTGGAAGATTTGAACATTTCCAAGCTTTAGTCACATCTTGACACTCCCAGAAACAATGAAAAATACTTTTTTGTGACTAATTGCATTTTGGGCACCAGAATTCGATGGATTGTATTCGAGCATTCAACCTTTCTTTTACAGGGAGTCCTCCATGCATTAGTTTTCAGAGCAAATTTTTTATTTTTGGTTGAAAATTAATTCTCCATATGCTACTCCATAAGTCCTTTCTTTTGCATTGTTCTGGTAGGTATTCAGTTGGTGGGTGGTAGAAGTTAAATGCTATTTTGAATCCTGAAGCAACAGTGAAGCTGCCCCCTTTCTCCAGCATCCAGGTAACTCTATCCTCTGTCTCATGAATGAGAGTGTTGATTATTTCTGTAGCTATTTCTGGATTGAAATTGAACTGAATTAAATTCTAGTTCCATATTCTGTTTGAATGCTGTAATTGTGAAACCCATTCTAGATTAGCAGTCATTGCAGTGGTAGTAATAGGTTTTCTGAACATGTCCTGATCTCGTGCCCGATGCACCCACAACAATAACAAAACTTACCAATCTTCTCGTACTTGAGTTGAAGGTTAATAATTTTGTTGTTGCTTTCCGAGATTCACATCTTCCTCCTTAATGATTTTGTGATGCCTAGGAGGACTTGAATTTTTAAAATCCTCTCCTCCTTTCCTTTCATAGAGAAGACAGCAACATCCATCACAGTGTCTCTTTTACCCTTTTTTCCAATCCTTTGATTTTACATTGTTCCGATAAACTCCACAGTTGTACCATATAGGAACATGAGAGAATTATACATCATTGATAATTGAATCTTTTCTTAATCTTTTCAGATTTAGAATATAATTTTTGAACAACCAAGGAGCTCATTTCTCTACTTTGAACAATTCGATTTCATCCTTGAAGAAAAATTGGAATTTATTACTTCCGTGATCTAAAACACGGAAGTCTTCTGGTTGTCTCCATATTGTGTTTAGAGTAGCCTCCAATGTACTTGCACTGAATGATCTGTCCGCCAGTAATCTTCCAATCAAACTTTTGGTACAAAAATCTAGTCCTTATTTAATGTCTTCATCTATAAAAGCTATGATCTGTTCCTCCTCTAATTCAGTTTGTCCTCTACCTGTTTCCTATGAGACAATAGGAATTGCCATTGTATTATCGTTGACACTCTAGAGATTTTGACTAGTAAAATAAGTATTTTTCTGCAAACTTAGTAAAACTTGAAAAATTCTAGTAACAGGACAGTGTTTCGTTTTTCGAATATACTCCTAAATTAGTAACTAATATGCTAAATTTCGTAATCTGATTAATTATCTTCTTATAAATACAAAAGACAAATAAAATAAAATCAGTCGTTGATTATTATACAAAGAATATGGTAATATTTTAACCAATCATGCTACAGAAAATAAAAAATAAAATTAAAAATATTTTTTAAGTGTAAGGCCCACATTGGTTAGGGAGGGAAACGAAGCATGCCTTATAAGAGTGTGGATACCTCTTCCTAGCATGACGTGTTTTGACGAGTGAGTGTGGGGGGTTTTGACTTGTGTGCCAAAGCGGACAATATCGTGCTAGCGGATGGTCTGAGCTGTTACATTAAGAGCTACTCCTTATCCTTTCTTATCTTTTCTCTCTTTTTCTAATACCACAAGTTCATCTGGTCGGTGCTGATTACTGTGTCGTCGATTATCCTAAATTATAAACTCTAAATTTTAAACTTTAAATTTTAACATATTATATTTTAAACTCTAAATTCTAAGTCTTCATAATAAATTATAAACTCTAAATTTTAAATTTTATATCTTAAATTCTATATCTTAAATTAGTTTTTTACTTTGTTTCATTTTTAAATGTTCGTTTTACTTGAGTTTTGAGTTTTTTTTTTAATGTTTAATTATTGTCTTATTTGTTAGCTGAAAATGTACTGGTTTCAAAGACTTTTATTTTAACTGTAACATAACATAATATTTTTTTTAGAATGAAATTTATAGGAAACATTTTTTTAAAATAAGTAAATAAATAAAAAGTTTCGTGCGTGTATGATCTGGAATACTCGATTAGCAATCATTTTATGTAATTCACAATTGATGCTCAGTATCAACATCATTTTTCGCTTGTAGTCCCTTATTAATCCTTTGAAAGATTGACAAAACAATAAATAATAATAATAATATAATAACAATAATAATACATCAATATCTTCATATTGAAGTGTTCTATATAGGTTCATGTGCTTGTCTGGCATTTTTATAGTTAAAGCTTTTCGTTTTGTTGTTAGCTACTTTAATGATTTATGTAATTCTCATATATGGTCCTCTTTTCTGTGGGAACCAACACACTTGTATCTATTTTTTCTTTTCTTTGAAAAAAAAAAGGAAAAAAGAAAAAATGGGTTTTCTTTATTCTATATATATACGTATTTCTTCCAACATCATACTTTTGTTATAAATATCTTGTCTCCGTGGCACAATTTAATATCAAGAAGGTTATTATTTTTTTTATCATTATTGAAAAATGAAAATGCTAACCCTTTTTTTTGGTGACTAAATGCTAACCTGTAATTGCTAATTAGTTAAGATAAATAATAAATATGCATTGTTATTATTATCAACCGGAATTTCATTAAAGTAGTATCTACTTTAATTTCAATGAATTTTGTTGTGAACATTTTATAAATGAAAACACAAAAAGTCTTGCTATAAGACTACTGTCACTTTCATGAGACTTTATTCTTGTTGGGTCGAATTATTTAGATTTCTAGTAAGACCCACATACTAGTGATTTTTTAATTATTTAATTGAGGTAAAAAGAGAAAATTAAAAAAATTATGCACTGATTTTGTAAAACTCTATTTAACATTATGAACCAATCAAATTTAAACATTTGAATGACTCTTTAAGTGGGAAAAAAAAAAGAGAATCGATTATAATAATTAATGAAGCAGAATATTATTTAATGACAGTATAAAAAAAATTACATGATTAATAGAATATAATTAATATGTTCAAATTATATCCATGTAAATGATAAACTTCCTTAAATTAATAAATGATAAATTACATAAGAATATAATATCCCTAAACAAATTAAAGAAAATGAGGTTTAATGAAATAGTGGAATTTAAGGGAATAGGTTATAAGTGGTGTATTGAATAAGGTCCACTAAACTTGTATAGAGTGGGGGTCTATATATAGCAGCACATTGTAACAGTTCACATATCCTTATTATGGTCTCACATATATCTACCAACTTGTCCCTTTCAACTCTACAATTTTGAGAAAGTTGGAATTAAGACCCTCTTAAAATAAATGACAATTCACCTTCAATCATCACAGCTAATGTATTACTCATGAGAGAGATGGATAGAAATATATTGCCCATACTGAATAAATAGAGTGCAATTTTTCAGAAATAATTCTAAATGATTAATGTGAATAATCAAACATGGTTGTTAGAAATATAATTGTTTATATTATCAAATTTTTTAGAGAAATAATTTTATGATATGTTATTAGAACTATATATCCGAAAAATCTAAAGTTTAATCCTTGATAAATCTCAAAAAAAAAAGTATAAGACAAATAAAATAAAATAAAATGTCTATGCAAAATATGGAGCAAATCTAAAAAAAAAAATCTTGCTTAAGAAAGAGTATTAGAGATATAACTATTTTTGTTACTTTCTCTTATTATTAGATTAAAATTTTGGGAAAAATAGTTTCATAATAATGATGTAACCATCTTGAGTTGATCAAATAGTTAGCTTATTTGTCTGCTTAAATAAGTATTGAAATTCTAATACTGCTTTTTAAATATATTAATTCATTAAGCAATGACAAATCTTTAAATAAAATTCAAATCAACATTTAACCTATCAAATTAAAAAAAAACGTGAAAAATAAAATCAAATGGTATTTTCAAATCATAAATCTCATTCACACTTCTTAATTGCCGAACAAAAGTTATTTTTGTGTTTATTGTGTCAAACAATAAACACATTATTAAAATAATGCAACTAAACAAATTATACAATTTATAATAATTTGAATATTTTGATTTAATAAATTAAATTAAAAGTAGTAGTGCTCCTTTGGGCCTACCATGTATGTGTGTCTGTTTAGGATATTGCAGTGGTTAGTGAAAACAAAATGGCAAGGATGCAAAATTTTGAGGATCGTGGTTCTATACTTGAATTAATCAATGAAAGAAAAGTAGTGAGTGTGAGATTGTACTCAATTAATATTCATAAGGCAGCAAGAGTAACATGTCTTCTTCTTTCACAGTGTATTGTCACTTCCACAACTGCCACCTTTGTAATTCCTCTGCTTACAAACAATGATGATGATGCACTACTTGCTAATAAAAAGAAATTGATCAAATTATATATTATTATTATTTTTAAAAATACATCTGTGGATATGCTTTGATAATTACCAGAATAATATTTATTTACATGTTTGTAGGTTTTTTTTTAATAATTTGAATTTGAGTTTCAAGGGAAAAAAAATCTATATGAAAAAGATAATTGTAATTTGTCAAACTGAATTAGTCGAATTTTTGTAATAAAGTCCAAATATTAGTCTAAAGACCGAAAACAATTCAGAAAAAAGTTAAAAGTCATTTAGCAAGTGATTATAGAACCTATTCAACTCAGACCTTCATATGTAACAAGAAAATTTTTTTTTAGTATTTTTTTTAGATGTCTACAATATTTCTCAGTTTGATAGGTTAATGATTAATTCATTGAATTTGAACTCTATTTAAAAAATCTGTCGTTAATTTATAGATTATTTTATATACAAGACAAGATTTGAACTCCTGATATTTATTTAAATGATAACTGAGCTAATTACTCGGTCAACTCAGATTGATTAGTGTTATTCCTTAATTAACAAGCTAATAGCTCAATTTCTCATCCATGAAACCACACTAAGTGTTATATATATATACCTCTTACAATGTCCTATTGTTTTGGGGGTCAACCTGTGCAAATAGGATTTAGTTTTGGGTCAAAACTGTATGGATTATATTTTTGGTGATTACAATTAATGGGTTAGCATGTCCTTCAAAAGGCTGAATTTCATCTCTATATTTTTTTGTCATTGTATGCAAAGCTGAAAATCTTGGCTAACAACTTTTGATCTCGGAATGACCAAAAAATAAAATTTTGTCTTGGTAAATTATTTGGCAAATGGATAACGGCTAATAACGGGGCAAAATTTTATATGTTTAGATGCTATATGAACTTCAACTTGGACCTAAAAAACATTGTAAATGGATATGATTTCTAAGAAGAAAACAAAAAAAAAAGAAAAAGGGCCTCAGTGACTCCCTTCTACAGCAATCCGAAAAAAAATTGCATAATTTACTTTAAAAGTGTAAGGCATCTTATGACCAAAAAAACAAAAAACAAAAATGTAAGGCATCTATCTATTAACATTTAGGTTGCGTTTGGTTGTGAGACAAAAATAAAAATAGAGACTAAAAGACAGAGACAAAAATCTAATTCAATATTGTGTTTGATGTAAAATTATACAAAGACTAATTTTTGTCTTAGGATCTTCTGATAATGTAATGGTGTATTACGCTTTTTAATGAAGAATAAAGGTTGTTCTTTTTATAATAAAATAAAACAAAACATATCATCCTAACAAAAAAAATCATATACAGCATATACGTTCTTTACAAATTTAGTAAACATATTTATTTTTTATTATTAATTTTTTTTCTATTTAAAGTAAAGTAGGGAAAATTAATTCAAAGGACCACTAACAAGAGATAATTATTAAACAGGACTAATTACATTAAAATTATTTTAAAAGACCAATTTAAATAAATTTAAAGAGAAGGACTAAATGATTATTTTAAATATAAAATAATATCCTTAACCAATCTTTAACTTAAGAAAATATAAAAAAAATAAAAATAAGAACCCTAATTTAAAATTTTTTAATTCCTAATAAAAGCTATTTAGAACATCTAAGGTACGATAGATCACGATGATATATAGCTAATTGTTTATTGAGTTTTAAAATGGACAATGTGATTGCTAAGTTGTCTTCACATGTTGAGGACATAGTCAATGAGTTAAATTAGTCACTGAATTACTAAAATAAACAAAACTAATTTAATTATTTGGCAACCTCAGGAGAAAAACATTATATCAGTTTGATCTTTATCGATTTAGTCTTGGAAGAAAACGGTTTAATTTCTATTATATAATGTCTGCTTTTTCTTTAAAATAATATGCATGCATGTATTTGATTATTCAGTTTCCATAAGTTTGCTAATTTATTTTATATAACATATATTTCTGAGGAATAAATTAAAATAGATTATTATCTTTCATGTATTATTTTTAAGAACAAATAAATTACGTAAAAAAAGAATTTACATCTCAAGTTATCAACAAAGAGACTTCTATGAAATGAATCAAGTTCTATCTTATATGATATATTTATATTATACACTTGTAAACATTTTAGAATTAATTTTCATTTTGTGCAACAAAAAGAAGTGGCAGTTCATCAATTATTTGTGGAGCATATACTATCCAGTTCTCAACTTGCTTACATACTAATAATAAAAAGCTCTTTCTGTTTTTTCATTTTCGTTCCAAACTCAAAATCTTTACTTATAAGTCCTTAATAAGCTTGAGAGAATGTAGAGAGAAGCATTGGAAAACATTGCATTCCTTAGTGAGCAAGAAAACTAATTTATAATCTTGAATGCAATCTTGATTTTATAAATACCTATCATCTATATTGTAAACACATGTCAGATAATACAATTCATTAGTTGCAATTCATAATTTTGTTTTCATCTTTTTTGTTATTGATACGTGTTTTAAATATTTGTGATATAAAAAATTTAAATATTATTTAAAATTATTAATTTATAATTTTAAGTATTCGAATATTTAATTTTATATATTTAATTTTATTTATTTAATTAATAGATTGAATTTTATATTATTGAATTTATAGTTTTTATAATTTTAACTTAATATATAAGAGATTATAACCTCCTAAACTATAGTTGTGAATTGAAGCACAAATTAATGGGTGAAAATTCACTTTTGGCTTTGTAATGAAATCATGGCTAGACAAAAAAAGTTGGGCGAGTATTGTTTTGTTGCATTGAGAAATTGGATAAAAAATTAAGTAATTTCTTTTTATTTAATTCTCAAATTATATGGTGTGGATAAGTTAAGTTGAGCGAATATCTTTTAAGAAATTAAATAAAAAAGTAGAGTGATTCTCTTTGTATTCAATTTAAATCTATCCCTTTTATTTTTGAAAAATGCTAGGAACTATCAGAATTTATTATTTTTTGTTATCACTTAGCCATCAACTTAATTTCTTTACTACTCTAGTTCTTTTAGTCTAATATTCCAACAATATATTTTATCTCATACTTTTAAACATTGATGATTAACTGATGGCCAAAAATAAAAAATTATAAAAATACCTTAACATTCTTCTTATTTTTTATTTTTTATTTAAATTTATTTTTTTATTTAATTTCAATTATTATATTCTTATTTATCCCTAATTTTAGCATCTATTGGCTTGTATCTCTCTTTTTCTTTCCTCTTACTTTCACAAAGTATACTCTTATTTATTAAGTAAAGATTCAACTCGATCTTTGTTCATTTTCACAAAGGATAATGCATCTCTTATCTTAAAAAAGGGACACTTCGATCCTATTTTTTTTTATTTTAGGACATACGATTCTTCTGTTAAAAAAACGTTAAATAGTAATAAAAATTAGTTTTGTAACAGTTTTATTTATAATTTGTGGGAGTATTAAACTCCCATGGAAATTTTTTTTAACAATATAACTAACTATGATCACTACCACCACCACCTTCTTCGTCCTCATCATTATCACTTCTACCTTTACTATTTTTATTGTGTAATTGTAACCATATTTTATCACCATCGTCATCTCTTTTACTATCATTATCATCAATACAAATATTATCGACATTAATGTTATCTTATTTCATTTCATATTTGATACTATTTTTTCCTTTAAAAAATTTTCGTACTGCAATTATTTTTTTCTTGCGATATCATTTTTAGCAATGGTCTTTCTCCACTTAACCACCATCAGTGAAAGAATTTTTCAAAAATAATCTTATTAATAGTTTATGAGAGTTTAAAAACCCCACAAATTACGAATAAAACTCACTACAAAATTAATTTTCGTTACTATTAAACGATTTTTTAATAGAATTTATATTGTCCTAAAATTAAAAAAAAAAATTGAAGGCTAAAGTATCTATTTTTTGGACAAAAAACATATTGTCTTTCGTAAAAATAAATGCACAAGGATCGGATTGAATCTTTATTCTTAATTTATTTTTAGTTTGACTTTGATAAAATAAATCATTTTTAACTCTAAAAGATTCAAGCACACAAATTTATCCATAAAAATAAAACTAACATTATACTTATAAAAGATAAATTTCAATTGACAAAATTCATCAAAATCTATAACTATTCAAAATTCTTAAATTACCCTTTTTAATATTTTACCATCACCCTCCTCCAATTTCACTATCTTTTTTTTTTCCCTTTCACCACCACCATAACACCCATCCCCCAACCAACCTCAATCCGTTACTTTCTAATCCTGTTCCTTTATTTTCAATTCTCTCCACATTTTTTACCTTCTTCATCAACTTCTGAAAAAAAACCTCATCAGAGATTTCGAGCGACAAAAAATTTCTCTATACCAAAAAAACTTCAGATGAAAATTACATCCTCAATAAATTATATACTAAAGTTATGGTTCTAAAAATCGAACCGGACCGGTCGGTTCAACCGAGTTAACCGAAAATCGGTCATATAGTCAATTTGGTTGACTCTAAAAACTGGCTAGTAAAAAATCAGTCAGAAAACTAGCTGAACCGGCGGTTAACCAGTAAACCGCCAGAACCGGCCGGATTTTTTAAGAGATTTTCGGTTCATGGCTACACTCAAAACGGCGTCGTTTCTAGTGTCATATATATAACAAAAAACACCCTGAAGATCGAAACCCTAGCTGCTATCTCTTACCCTCATCACACCCCTCTCTTCCTCTCTGAAATTTGATATCTGGAGAAGAATCCAGCCCCAAACTCCCTTGGAAGCCACAGCCACCATCCTTCCTCTGTTTTGTTAATTTGGCTCTACTCTTGCAAAATCAGATATCTTCTTGGAATTAGTATTAATCTCTGCTAGAAGATTGGTTATGAAGCTTCCTCCATCGCTATGAAGCCTGAGTCTATGGCTTCTCAACTCAGTTTCAGCATTCATGTCATCTTGGTGGAGAACTGCGGCAAGCAATTGGATGCCGTCAGATCTAGATAATTGGGAGGATGAATACCGATTTTGTGTTCTCTTCCAGAACTTAGCGCTTAAAATTTCAGAACCTGGTAGCAAGCAACATGCATACCTAGGAGCACCAGGTTTAGACATTCTTCCACTTGATACGGCCAAATCATAAGAGATCCCATCCAACGCAAACTCAAGGCCTTGCACACGAGTCTCCAGAGAATGCATTCCACTCCAAGATCTTGAACCCAACCCTAATCCT
Source organism: Arachis duranensis (assembly GCF_000817695.3). Taxonomy (NCBI): domain Eukaryota; kingdom Viridiplantae; phylum Streptophyta; class Magnoliopsida; order Fabales; family Fabaceae; genus Arachis; species Arachis duranensis. The sequence continues at coordinate 97,867,715 of NC_029781.3, forward strand.
TTTTCCACAGCAACACCCAGCCACCATCCACTCTTCAGATCGGCCCTCTTCTCGCCGTCGCCGTGCTCGGAGCTCTTCTCACCGTCGCATCTCTCTCTTCAAGCTCTCTGTATCTCTCCCATGGTTGCTTACTCACAGTAGCAACCCTTGCTTTCACCTTCATCCTCCGACAGTTGTTGAAGTCCACTGTCCTTCTAACTGAGTTAATTTTTCTAGCTTTGAGTTAATTTTTCTGAAATAATTTTGTTGATTGTTGATGGTTTTTTGTTAATTTTTTTGTTGATTTCTGATTTTATTGTCCAATTGTAATGGATTTTAACTTCTGAATTTGTCTTCTGAATTTCTGGATGTAATTGTTAAATGTTGATTGTGTTCTGAAATTGCATGTATCTTTTAATTTCTGAGTTTGTCTTTTGAATTTCTGGATGTAATTATTAAATGTTGATTGTGTTCTGAAATTGCATGTAACTTTTAAGTTTTAACTTCTGAATTTGCTTCTGAATTTCTGGATGTAATTGTTAAATATTAATGTGTTCTGAAATTGCATGTATGTTGGTTTGTTGATGTGATTAAAAATTGTATAAGTTTTTGTTAATAATTCATATTTAGTTGTTGATTGTATTTAATTTGTGCAAGTTTGTGTTTGTGATTGTGATGGTTGCTGATTATAAAAATATTTTATATTTAATTAAACCGATTAAACCCAATTGAATTTCGGTTGAACCGTTGAACTGTTAAACCAATCACTTTACCGATTCATTGACCGATTCGATTTTCGGAACCTTGACTAAAGCACTAATTAAATTGACGTCATGCGTAAATCTTTTAATAATAATAATTAAACTGATATTATATTTTGTTTTAGAAATTGAAGTATTGTAAAAAAAACGAAACAACACAAAGCAACAATGTTTCGTAAACAAAATCGATTTATGTCATGTATATTGAAGACACTAAGTAGTAAATACATTGTTTAGTCTTAAGAAAATGTATATATGAAATTCTCTGAATAATCAGTAGTTAATCACAATATATTGCTTTTCTAAATAAATCTGGTCCCCCCATGTGCGTGGGAATTGGGGAAGCCCACATGTCGCCGGAAACAGATCACCGCCCCAAGTGTGCATTATTTGGGTTGCCCATGATATTGGCGGATTCAATATCTCAATGATTAAATAGTGGCGCCTCTGAATTCTGTTAAAAAGAGTTTGTTATTGGTTAATAAATTATTATATGCATAAGATGAGATTTAAATATTTTTATTTATTTAAAAGGACAAGTAAATTTGATAACTCAATCAATCTAAATTTATTTAATTTGTTATAATTTGATTACAGACATATAGACACAAAGATATGACACACTAGTATATGTTCATTATTTATTTATTGAGTACAAATTTTTTATGGACACGTTAGTATATAAATGCACACAAAATACATAAATTCAATATTTTTTTTAAATATTAAGACATAAAAACATAATTAATTAGACATAATTTTTTACGATTTTATCTCTTATTAATTTTTAAAATAACAAGTTTATCTTTAACCCTAATTATTTTTCTCTTTTTTTTCTCTATTTTCTGTTATGCTCATTATCCTTCTTCCTCCCTCCATTTTTTATTTGCCAATAATGTCTCCCTTAATTACTGTTTTTTCTGCCACTATTACTACCGCTACGTCTCTTCCTCCTCCTCCTAGAACTGCCATTGTCGTGTCTCCTCCTCTTTTGTCCAAATCTACTGACTTTTTCTCTTTCTCCTTTACGTAACACTTCTCCTCCTCTTTGCAGCGCCCACGGCCCCCTTTTTCTCTTCTTCTTCGAGTTTGTCATTGTTGCATTTCTTTCTGGCTTGTTTCGCTTCTACCTCGATTTTGGCTCTTCTTTCATCTTCGTCGCCTTCCGTCTTAGTCGCTTTCCTCTTTCGTCATTTTCTTTTTCTCCTTTCACAAATCTTTTTCTCTGTCGCCTTCTCTTTTCTTTTTGTTTTTTTCTTTTTTAAAAAAATAAATATTTTTGTTAATTTTTGTGAAATTCTTGTTGAAGTACAATGTTGAATGATTTATTTTGTTTTTTAAAAAAATTATTATAAATATTAAATAAGATAAATTTAAATTTTTTTTATCTCTTAAACTTTTTTCATAATACACACACAAAATTTAATTTTAAAATCAATAATTATATATTTATATATTTTATATTTTAATATATGTTTTAAAAATATTTTGTAGAAACGCCTCTTAAGTAACTCTAAGCTTTGCATTTGATATCACTTTCATTCTAATTTTATTATGAGATTGTTAAGTTGGAAATGCATATAAACGAAGAGGGATGGTCAATGCCTGAATGACTAATAATTAGTCATTGATGGCTGAAGGGAACAAAAGATATGCAATAAGTACTCATCACTAAACTAAAGTATGTCTAGTGAAAAACAATTAGAAGTTCGGATTCATCTATTAATTTTTTTTTTAATCTTTTTGATATTTTTTTCCTGTTGTCTTGAACATGAGAATATAATTTTTGCAGATATACCACCAATCTTCTTCAGATCTCGGTGTTCACAGGTTTGTCATGTTCTCACTCTTTTTCGTCTTATCTCGAATCCATGTACTGATGTAGTGTTCTATTTCAGAAAATTATGGGAGCTTATCTTTACTATAATACTTACTTCTTTAGAATTTTTTTCTCCATTATTATCATAAGTCACCTGATTTTAATGTTGGAGTTTCAGTCGTTCATTTCCATAAGTTTACAAAAGAGTTAAACATTTGCTGACTCAATTTAATTTTAACTTAAAATAATATATTAAAATTAGTAATTAAGATAATTTTAATAAAAAAGTAAGGATAACTTGAACAGTAAATGTGACATTTGACATTGGTCGAAAAAGAGGACGAAGCAAGTCTTATAAAAATGTGAAAACGATTTTTTCGTGTTACATGAGTTCAGGAGTGTTTCAATCAAATTTTTATAGATGATGATGAAGCAGAGATGCGTTCGGCAAGAGAGAAAAAGAAAAAAAGGTTAAAAAGATAAGATGAACGTCTTATTATTAATAATGACAAATCACCCTAAAACTATACATGTTACGGTTGTATATATTATAGCTAAGTGACTAAAAAACAGAGGATAAATAGAAAAAGAGAGACATATTATCTAAAAGAATCATTCGAATATTAGGGATAATAAACATCTTCTTAAAAGTTTAAACTAATTTTTAGGTTCACCATAAATCAAACTCTTGACCTTTCGGATCTAGAACTCTAATATCAAGTTATGATATCATTCATCCGAAAAGCTTCAACTGATGAAAAAATATAACACTAATAATTATATCTCTAACTCGCTAAATCTTCATTGTACACATTGTACAAATATTCCATTGGCTACTCATATTTTTCCATAAAAAAAATTGTAACTAAGAGTGTGTTTGATTTAATATTTCATCCAATAAATATATGTTTTATTTTGTTGAACGGCATTTTTGTTTGTTTGTTTTTTTTATCAACGTTCAGCATTCTTCAAAGTACATTTTCCAAATATAACATTCGGCTTGCTTCAACATCTAATTAAAAATGCCGTTGAAAATTTATAATAAATTAATTTATTTTCAACCAACCATACCTTTTTATACCTTTTTTTCCCTTTAAAAAAGAGTCTTTCTATAAAATCTCAAATACAAAAAATATTGAATTTGAAATTAAAAGACTGGTTCATTCAACAACAACAATTATATATTAATAATTATTATTTAAATACATTTTGGTTAACATATTATATTTATATAAATTATAATAATATTTATCTTTTTTAAAATTATATTTAATATTCTTTATCTTTTGCATAAGTAATATAAAGAATAATACAAATTATGTCCTCTTTAGTAATTTTATAATCTAATGTAGTCAACATAATTCATTTTCTCGAAAGCACATTTGAAAAAAAAATATTCAAACAAAATTACATTGACACAAATCCAATTTTGATTAAAATTAATTTAGTAAAAGCACATTTGTATCAACATCTATTTGTAAACGTTAATCCAAACACACACTAATTATACTTGAATGACAATCTCCTAATAGATTTTATCATTGCGATTACTTCACCAAATAACTAATGTCCACCAATAGCCTCCATCAAGCTTTGGAGTGAATATTAAGCATGCCAAGCTTGCATTGAAACTTTGTGATTGGACTTGGAGCTAAGCTCTTTGTAAGTATGTCAGCAATTTGGTCAGAGGTAGGGATGGGTAGCAATTTTAAGGAACTATCTTGGACACGATCACAAACCATATGATAATCGAACTCGATGTATTTGGTACGTTCATAGAAGACGAAATTTGACGCAATGTGGATCGCTGACTTGTTGTCTCAGAAGAGAGTGATAGGTTTTTCCAATTGTACTTGAAAGTCACAAAAGATATAGGCCAGCCAACGTCCTTTGCAAGTACCTAGAGCCAAAGCTTTATACTCTACCTCAGTTGAAGAGCGTGCCACTATAATTTGTTTTCCACTCTTATAAGAAACGATTAAGGATCCTAAGAAGAAGCAAAACCCAGACACCGACCTGCGTGTATCTGGGCATATTCCCCAATCAAAATTAGAATAGCTAGTGAGGTGAAGGTTTGACTTGGAAGAGAAGAGGATTCCGTTGGCTGGAGCTTAGCTTCATGTACCTCAAAATGTGCAAACCAGCCTTGAAGTGTTCGATGGTCACACAATCTAAGTATTGGCTGAGTTTGTTGACAGTAAAACTAATATCTGGACGAGTGTTGGTCAAATACAATAGCCTCCCTATAAGTCTATGATAGGGAGTCAAATCATGAAAAGGAGAACTATATGACTTTGAAAGATGAAAAGTGTAGCACATAGAAGTTGTGGCATATTTCAAATTTGTCAAGCCAAATTCCTCTAAGAGATCAGTTGCATACTTTCGTTGGTATAACATGATGCCTTCCTTGCTCCTACAATTTCAAAGCCAAGAAAATATTTAAGATGACTGAGATCTTTGATTTTGAATTTGACATCCAGTAAAGCTTTGACCTGGGTGATTTCTCTCAAATCATTGCCGGCAAGAACAAGGTCATTAACATAGACCAAGAGGGAGCAAAGGACTTCAAAATTGAGCATAGCATGTGATTCCATTAGTGACTGGCTTCTTGAGCCCATAGAGGAATCATTCAAGTTTGCATACACTGTTGGGAGGAGCTGAGAGACATGGGGAGACTTTCATGTAAACAATTTTCGAAAGGTCACCATGAAAAAAGGTTGTATTAACATCTAATTGGTGGAGAAACTAGCCTTTGTGAGCAGCAAGAGCTAAGAGAACATAGAATGTTGATATTTTGACTACCGGGATAAAGGTGTTAAAGTGATCAAAACGAGCGATTCGGGTATCCCCTTCAGTGACCAGTCGGCCTTGTGGTGTTCAATAGACCCGTCAGGCTTCATCTTGGTCTTGAAGACCCAATTGCAACCAACAGCCCTATTTCCTTTAGAAAGTGTAATGATAATCCAAGTCTTGTTGTTCTCCACAGCTTCAAGTTCATCCTTAATTGCATTCTTTTGACAATTATATTTAATGGCTTGTTCAAAACTAGTTGGTTCAATGATGGTATCAATGGAAAGAGAAAATTCTTTTTATGTGTGAGAGAGATTGTCAAATGAAAGAACTTGTGAGAGAGGATACTTGAGACATGATGGAGGAACACTCCTAGAAGTATTTGGCATAGTAGTGACATGCATACAATGAAAATCAGCAAGGTGCTTAGGAGGTTTACAGATTCTATTGGATTTTTTAAGTTGTGCTTGGGGTTATAAGGTTGTGAGGTGCTTTTAGGGATGTGTACACTTTCTTTTGTACAAGTAAAATTGGGATGAGTGGGATCTCTTTGAATGGAATTAGGGGTGTGATTGTCATGGTAGGGGAGTGAATTATCTAAGTGTGATTATGCATCTAAGTGTGGTGCATGAGATGGAGTATGAAATGAAAGAGGTAATAGATGAAATGATGTAGGTGTAGAAATAAAAATGATAGGTATGGTGTGTATAGTGGCATAAGGATTATGAGATGAAAAGTGAGAATCTGAGATAGTTTTATGTTGCTGAAATGAAAAAATATACTCATAAAAAATAATATTTCTTAAAATGAAAATTTCTTTTATAGTTATATCTAGTAGAATGAAACCTTTGGTTCCTATTTTGAAGTCCAAGAATACGGCTTTTCGAATTCTCTTTTGTAGTTTTGTTCTATGATTACTCAAGGTTGAAACAAATGCCAAACAACCAAAAATTTTAAAATGTCGTATAGTTGGCAATTTATCAAACAAAATATGATAAGGGCTCTTGGCATGTAGAGGGCTAGAAGAAAATCTATTTAAAACATAAATGGCTTGAGCAACAATATAGTTCTAAAACTTTAATAGTAAATTGATTTTAAAAATCAAAATTCTAGCCGTGTTAAGAATATCTTGGTGTTTGCACTCTACAATGCCATTTTGTTGTAGAGTTTTCACTAAAAATGTTGATAGATTATTCCTTGAGAATCATAAAGGACTGCATAATGAATTCATTGCCATTATCAGTTCTTATACATTTTATTTTTGTATAAAATTGAGTTTTAATAAATTTTACAAAATGTGGAATCAAAGTAGCTACTTCAACTTTAATTTTTATGAAATATGTCCATGTGAATTTATTTTTATCATCCACGATGGGGAGAAAGTATTTGTGGCCACCAATAGATTGAATTGCCAATGGTCTCTAAATATCCATGTGGATGATGTCAAAATAAAGAATATATTTTGTGATGCTGTAAGGGAAAAAGTGTCTCTTTTGTTTGCCAAAATGGCATGGCTCACAGGTAGGGGTGGAGATGGGCCGGGCTACTCGATGGGGGCTTGTGGCTCGGCTCATTTTAAACTCGATTCAACTCGACCCGTTTTATTAAACAAGCTAGGTTTGGACTTTCTGCAAAGCCTACTAGTTAAAAATCTCAGGCCATAGGCTTTAAAAAAAGCCTACAAAGCTCATTGGGTCGGCTCGTCATTTTTTTTTTGTAAAATAAGTAATTCTTAGTTTAGACTTTAACTACTCACTTATATTAAACATAAAATAAAACTAAAAAGAATCAATAGTCAGTACTAATTAAGATCGGAGTTTGCTTGTTCAAAGAAAAAATGTATAGATTGTAAGTATGATTACGATATGTGACTAAGGATTATTATATAAATGAATTTTTTTACAAATTATGAATTATAAATTTTAGAATCCATTTAATGTCAATTTAGATTTTTTAAGTTTATTATTTTTTGAGTTCTAATTCACGAAACATGCTTTTTAAATAGGCTCGTGGGCTTGTCGGACTTTAAATAGGCCGAGCTTGAGCCTGGAAAAAAAGCTTATAAGAGGTAACAGGCCTAGGCTTGGGCCATCTATTTACAACATGGGTCAAGCTCATCAAAGACAAAGCTCGACTCGACTCGATACATTTTCACCCCTATTCACAAGGGACACGTTTCAATTTGTGGAAAAAGAAAGTCGAGAAATATGACCTAATCTACTATACAATATAGTGCACCTAAATTTGTCTCACTAGTTAATGCACTCGCCAAAGGATAATCTTCAGCAATTATTTGTTTGTGTGTTGTATGTGGGGTGATGCTGCCAATTTTTAGTATATATAGCTCTGCTTTATATACTGAGATAAGATTGAAAGAAAACGATGGTACGAAAAGAACATTTGTCAGACAGAAATCTTTTGAGAATGAAATTATTCCACTAATGGTGGTAACAACTCTTGAACCATCTGGTAGTTGAAGTATTACTGGATTTATTCTTTGAAAACTGTTAAATAATTTTAAAGAACAAGAAACATGAGCACTTGCACCAGTATCTAAAATCTAGTCCGTATACTTTAACGCATGGGTTGATAGTGATAAAATTTGATAGATACCTTATGAGGGTGCATGTATTACATTAGCCACATTCTCATTTTGAACTTGTCTTTCATTGTGATGCTGAAATAGTTCAAGTAAGGTTTGTTTCTATTCTTTGGAAAACAAGTTATCTAGATTAGCACTATCTTCCAATTGAGGTTCACTTATGTTCTTCAATGCATCATCAGTTAGCACACTATTGAGTCTTCCTGTGTTAGAATTTTTCTTGAAGTGGGGAGGGAATCCATGTTTGTAATAGCATGTATCAACTAGATGTCCCGTTCGGCCACAGTGGGAACACTTTCTCACTTGCTCTCTACCTCTTGTTCCTCTCCTTCATCCTTGTCGTCTCATTTCATCTTGTCTTCCGTAGCTATTTCTACTATTTATAGCAGTATTGGTGATAGCATTCACTAGTAACTTGCCTTCACTCGAATTGGAGTGGTTTAATTGTCTCTCTTATTGTAACAGTACTACAGTAGTGAATAGGTTGTGTTCAAATCTGGAAAAGGCTTCATCAGCATAATTTGAGACCTAATAGTTGTGTATTCATCATTTAGTCCTCTTAACAATCGTACTATGTGGCCTTGTTGCGTATATGTTCTTGCAATTCCCAAACTACATGTGCACGTGTCATTGCAATCGCACGTCGTTAGTAGTTGGAATTCATCTAATTATTCCTATATGCCTTTCAATTTTGTGAAATATGAGGTGATTGAGCCATCATCTTGCTTAGTTGAAAAAATCTCTTCTTCTAATTCAGCAATACGAAACATGTCATCCTGATCAAACTTGTGCTTTAAAGCCTTCCACGGTTCATGAGATACCTTACACCATAAGATAATGTGTAAAATTTCTTTCCTTATCGAGGCATGCAACCAAGATAATACCATTGTGTTACCCATATCCCAAGCCTCAAATGAACTATTTGATCTTTCAGGTTTAGGAAGGGAACCATCTATAAATTGCAACTTGTTTTTAGACTTCATTGCTAGCCATACTGAACGGGATCACGAGTGATAATTTTGAATTGTGAGAGAATTTATTGTGAGAGGAGTACCTGGACTCTATCTAGGGTGGAGATAGAACAGGCTTGAGGGATCTTGAAGCATATGAAAACTTGTTCTACCTAATTGAGTAATCTGACTCTGTATTGTGGCTATTTGACTCATGATTCGTGCAAAAGTCTGCAAATATGTTGTTGAGCAGCTTTCATTCTCCGTAGGACTTGCTTGATTCGGATCTGTCATGGTTAAAATTTCACTAATTTTGACCTTTTAGATAACAGATCGAAGACCTTTCATACGTAATCTCGTGATCAAAGCCCTCAAATCTATGCTTTTTTTGATGTATCAAACGTGAATTGAGGCAGCTTTCATCAACTCTGTTGTGTGAGTTTACATGTGAAGAAGAAAAGAAAATAGAATCGAAGGATGAAAGATAGAATCAAAGAATGTGATAGAAATTAGGGTTAGAAATGAGAAAAAACAAGTAGACAAAGCAATGGATAAAATCTTGGATTCATCACATAACTTTCTCTGTTTTTGATCAAAATCTGAATATCCAACTCCTTCCACGCTCACCGCACTATGTTAAAAGGCGAGTTCAGGAGTGGTTCAATCAAGTTTTCATAGATATGATGAAGCAGAGATGCTCTTGATGAGACAGAGAAGGAAAAAAGGTTTGAGAAGATAAAATGAACTTCTTATTATTAATAATGATGAATCACCCTAAAATTATACATGTTATGGCTATATATATTTAAGTAATATAGGAATGCTAACTAATTAACACTAAAAAAACAGAGGATAAATAATAAAAATGCTAACTAACTAAAGAGCAAAGGATAAATAGAAAAATTGTAACCAATTATACCAAGGTGGCAATCTCCTAATAAATTTTATCATTGTAGCTAATTCACTAACTAACTAATGTCCACCAACAAAGCGGATTTTGATGAGTGAGGGAGAAGTCTTTGAATCATCCCTATAATTAAAACAAAACTATAAGGTCTAAAGTGACAAAACGAACAATATTCATAACCCGATGGATTCAATGATTGCAAATTATATCAGAACAAGTGTCGGATCAATATGTCAACAAAGACGTAGATACTATTAAGAGTTACAATATGCAGTCTCACATCTATTGTAGATGAAAATAAATATGTCAACAAAGACGTTAGACTCTATCTATGAGTAGAATGTGAAGTCTCATTTCGGTTGGAGAAAAAAAATGAAATAAACCTAATAAAGATGAGTGTAAGAATTTTATAATAATCACTATCATAAGAAACAAATTCCTCGAAATGCCAAAACTGGTAATATTCATGGCAAATGGGTTGGTTGTTACAAGAGTTCACTTCATTGACATATTATTTTGGATTTTGTTTTTCCTTTCATATTAAGGTTTAGTTTGATAAAATTTTTTGAAAAGATGTTTGTGTCTTTTAAAAACATAAGCACTTCGTTATGCATTTGGTAAATAAAAAGTTCATTTGCTTATATTTGCAGTTTTTAAAAGATGCTTTTAAAAGCATCTATAGGAGAATTTTTTAAAGTTGACTTGTACTTATCAAAATTAAAAATTCTAATATAACCTCGGACATTAATTAATATTCAAATTTAATTCTTTTATTAATGTCTATTATAATATTTTTAAATTTTAAAAATTATTTTATTAAATACATTTATTGTTACTTATTCTTATTAAAAACTATTTTTAATTTAATTTATTAAATATAGATATTACTTATTGTTAGTGTTGTAAGTTTGTAACTGAGAAAAGGTAGCTATTAGCTTCACTTGTTGTAACAAGTGGCGTGACCCCTGCTGCTATATATAGCAGAGAAAATTCTCCTTGTAGCTACACTTTCAAATACAATTCCAAAAAGGTATTTTATCTTCTAATTTCATTTCTCTTACTGAAAATCTCATATGGTATCAAGTAGGGGCGTTTGCGGTGCGGTTTGATTCGTTTTTTAGAGAAAAGTCATCTGATCGGTTCGGTTTGGTTTGATTTTTTTATCGAAACCATCCGAACTAAACCAAATCAATTGAAATTGGTTTAGTTTGGTTCGTTTTGTTCGGTTTTTCAATCAATTCAAACAAAAACCTCATACTATTTCACAGAGTGATAACATTAAAATTATAGAATACAAGTACACCATAACTAACAAAAGTTTTGATCCAATGAAATTCAACGATAAAAGAAATTAAAATATGACAATTAAAGAATTTAAAGGTTCAATAGTCAACACAACAAAAAATAAAAACAAATTTCCAGCAACAAATAGCCATGTTTTGGTGTCTTCTCCAACAAAACAATGAAACTTCTTTAAACTAACCAACCTGAAATCAGAAGGCAGTTACATAATAAAAACAATAATAATTGAAAAAAGCACTTGATCATGTCACAAGTGAATCTTCACAATCGTCTCTTAGGACCCATTCTAGGGACTACCTTATCAAACAATGTTAAAATTCTCCAACTGACATGTCCGATACTCCAATCAGAAATGATCCACACACATAGACCACTACAACCTTTATTTAAAGTGCACTTGATTTTATGATTAATTTGAACAATTATTTCAAAAACAAGATTATACCATTAACCATTTTACTTGTCAACCTAAAATTTACTTAACAGACCTACGATCAAGATCTATGGAAAGCACATATGAAACCATGTTGTTAGATAGAGATGACTTTATAGTTACCTTCCGATGCAATGGCAAAGTCACCATGGATAGTTCCAGGCTCAGATGCCAAGGGGTTTGTTGCTCTAATCAACTTTTGGCCAGTTGCAACAACACCTTTACCCTCCCAAACCATGGCAACAATAGAACCAATGATAATGTATTAGACCAATCCATTAAAGAAAGGCTTTGTAGATAAGTTAGCATAGTGCCTCTCGGCATAAGGCTAAAAATTTGTGGAGTTTCTAAGCTAAACTGTTAGCACGTATGTTAAGTAGTAACAAAAACAAAAGAAGTTACCTTTCAAGTAAAATCCCTTCTCAAATCTGCTAATAATCTCCCTGACCTGAAACAGAAAGTAGTTTTCTTTCAAATATTATAAGGGGAAAAAGAACAACATTGACCTATTTTACAAAATAGCTACCTTCATCAACCTAATTACTAACAATTTCAAAAAATAATAACAATCAATAACAATGAACTATGAATAACAATCAACCATGAACAATGAACAACAATAGTAATTACTAGCAATTTCAAAAAATCAACAACAAAATAATGAACAACAATCAGCAATGAAGAATAAAAGGCTTCGAGAAGAGCCTGAGAGCAACAGAGAGCGAGACTGCATGTGCGAGACTGAGAAAAGAAAGTGAGAGAAGTTAGGTTTACGTTTGGGGGGGGATAGGTGACTTGGGTCGCGAGTTAGGACTGGGGGGGTTTGGTTTTTTTAGGGTTTTTTCATATGCCAGTTCGGTTTGGTTCAGTTCAGTTGGGGTTTTCATTGTCAGAACCGAAAACCAAACTGAACCGCAATAAAAACATCAAAACTTTTTTCGGTTTCTAATTTTTGGTTTATTCGGTTCAATTGGTCGGTTTAGGTCGGTCCAGATCGGTTTTGAACACCCCTAGTATCAAGAGTCTCAAGATTAAGTTCTTGATCATGGCCTTCCTCATTTTTACTTCATCCTCAACAAAATAACCTTTTATTCCCATAGCTGAAAAGCTTGATGACACTAATTTCAAAACATGGTGCCATCAAGCATGGCTTGCAATTCAGAGTCTTTCAATGGAGACTCATCTTAATTGGGCTAATGCTCCTAACAGATTTGAACCTGTGAAGAAGTCTCTGCCTGAAGTAGCATCCAAAGTTGGTGCAACCACCAAATTCGATTTTGCAAAAGATACTTCAACATATTTGCTTTAAGAAACTAAAGCATTCAAGTTCTGGAAGCAAGATGATCTCTCCCTTACCACATGGCTCATGGCTTCAATGACTACATCATACAAGAATAAGATCGTTCATTGTGCCTGCTTCTGTGATGTGTGGACTACCATCATCACCTACTTCTCCTCAACATCCAAGACAAGAATTCAAAGCTTGAAATCCTAATTAAAATGTGTCAAGAAAACAGGTACAGTTCATGACTATCTCTCCAAAATTCAAAAGCTAGTTGACTCTCTTTCTACTATTGGATATCAAATGGATGATGATGATCATATCCAAGCTATTACTGATGGACTGTCTGAGGATTATAGTGGTTACATAACTTCTATCATGTCAAGATTGGACACTTTTTCTGTTAGTGAGGCAGAATCCTTTCTTCAAGCATATGATGATATGCTTGATAGATTCAAGACTCCATCCTCATCAATTTTCGTGGCAAACTTCACACAAGTTTTCTATGGCACTAAATTTCATGGATATAAATGTATGAGTAAGTCTAGAAAAGCTTATATGCCTCGCCATGTGATCTTTTTTAATTGAGTTTTCCTTATCATGATTTGTTTCAAAATTCGTCTGCTCACATGACTAACACTGAATCTGTTCCTAGCTATATTACTGATGCTTATTACAGCTTACCGTCCACATCAAAGTCACCAAATACTACCATGACAAGTAACTCATTCTTAAATCAAACTCAAACTATTGGAACAAATACAAACTTGCAATCACCTTCACCTACTAATTTGTAAGTGGTGCACGAAATTGTGTATGCCAATATTAATGGACTATTTCTCACAGCTTCGCACAACTAACCAACAAGTGCACTGGGTCGTCCAAGTAATACCTTACGTGAGTAAGGGTCGAATCCCACGGAGATTGTTGGCTTGAAGCAAGCTATGGTTATCTTATTAATCTTAGTCAGGATACCAATATGATTCTTTAGCCTCGATTGTAAAAGATAAATAAAAGGGTGTAAAAGGAGTAATTGTTACGCAGTAATGGAGAATATGTTGGAGTTTTGGAGATGCTTTGTCTTCTGAATTCCTGCAACATAATGCTTTCTCACTTTCATAAATGCAAGGTTCCTTCCATGGCAAGCTGTATGTAGGGCATCACCGTTGTCAATGGCCACTTTCCATCCTCTTAGTGAAAATGGTCCAAATGCTCTGTCACAGCACGGCTAATCATCTGTCGGTTCTCGATCATGTCGGAATAAGATCCATTGATCCTTTTGCGTCTGTCACTACGCCCAACACTCACGAGTTTTAAGCTCGTCACAGTCATCCAATCCCAGAATCCTACTCGAAATACCACAGACAAGGTTTAGACTTTCCGGATTCTCAAGGATGCTGCCAATGGATTCTAGCTTATACCACAAAGATTCTGATTAAGGAATCTAAGAGATACTCATTCAATCTAAAGTAGAATAGAGGTGGTTGTCAGGCACACGTTCATGGATTGAGGAAGGTGATGAGTGTCACGGATCATCACCTTCTTCATAGTGAAGCGTGAATGAACATCTTAGATAGGAACAAGCGTGTTTGAATGGAAAACAGAAATAATTGCATTAATTCATCGAGACGCTGTAGAGCTCCTCACCCCCAACAATGGGGTTTAGAGACTCATGCCATCAAAAGGTACAAAATTTAGATCTAAAAATGTCATGAGATGTAAAATAAGTCTCTAAAAGTTGTTTAAATAGTAAACTAGTACCCTAGGTTTACAGAAAATGAGTAAACTAAGATGGATAGTGCAGAAATCCACTTCTGGAGCCCACTTGGTGTGTGCTGGGGCTGAGACTTAAGCTTCTCACGTGCCTGAGCTGTTTCTGGAGTTGAACGCCAAGTTGTAACCTGTTTCTGGCGTTGAACTCCAACTTGCAACCTGTTTCTGGCGCTGAACGCCAGACTGCAACATGGAACTGGCGTTGAACGCCAGTTTATGTCATCTATCTTTGCGCAAAGTATGAACTATTATATATTGTTGGAAAACCCTGGATGTCTACTTTCCAAACCAATTGAGAGCGCGCCAATTAGACTCCTCTATCTCCAAAAAATCCATTCCGAGTGCAGGAAGGTCAGAATCCAACAGCATTTGCAGTCATTTTTCAGCCTGAATCAAATTTTTGCTCAGCTCCCTCAATTTCAGCCAGAAAATACCTGAAATCACCAAAAAATACACAAACTCATAGTAAAGTCTAGAAATATGAATTTTGCCTAAAAACTAATAAAAATATACTAAAAAGTAGTTAGAACCTAATAAAAACTACCTAAAAACAATGCCAAAAAGCGTATAAATTATCCGCTCATCACTAAGACACTAGTATTTCCCATAATGCAGTTTTAGAGACTAATGCCTCTATGCATAATGAGGCCTCTGGTCAGGGACTTGATCCCCCTCTAAGTTAAGTTCCTCATTCAACCACCAATACACACAAAATGGTAACAAGATCAAAGGCGGGTATACACAAGCCAAAGGCCTATATTTCCCATATTGATATTGATCTTAAGCAATAAGTACTTAAAACTGCTGCTCAAGCTATCCGAATCCCTCATTGGAAGGAGGAAGGATGCTGAGCTTAAATCATTGAGACAATACAATACTTGGTGTCTTGTGACTCCCCCACCGAATGCAACTATAGTAGGGAGCAAGTGGGTTTTTGTCATTAAACGAAACACTAGTGGTGAGGTTGTTCATTATAAATCTCGTCTTGTTGCCAAAGGTTTTCATCAAACCGAAGATATAGACTATAAGCAGATATATAGTCCTATGATAAGACCTTCTTCTGTTCGTGTTGTGCTTACTCTAGCCATCACACAAGGATGGGTTCTACGTCAGTTCAATTTTAATAATGCTTTCTTGAATGGAATTTTGATGGAACATGTTTTTATGACTCAACCACAAAGTTATGAGGACAGCAATACTAACCTAGTATGCAAGCTGAATAGGGCCCTGTATGGCCTGAAACAGGCACCACGGGTATGGTACTTGACTTTGAAAGAAACATTGACAAATTTTGGGTTTGAGGGTACTCGATCCGATATTTCCTTGTTTGTAAGGAAAGGTACAAAATCAATCATATACATATTAGTATATGTCGATGACATTGTTGTCACTAGCAATGATGCTAATGAAATTGATCTATTAATTAAGTAACTTAATACAATTTTCCTCTTAAAGATCTTGGTAATTTAAATTTTTTTCTTGACATAGAATTCTCTTATTTGCAGGTAGGACATGTACACCTATCTCAAAAGAAATATGCAATGAAAATTTTGCGAAAGGCCAACATGGAAACGACAAATGCCTTGCCTACTCCTATGATTAGGAATTTGAAACTCTATACAAATGATTCTGAACCTTGCTCTGATCCAAAGCTTTATCGTTCTATAGTAGGGGCTCTCCAATATTTGACTATGACACGACCTGATCTTGTGTTTTCTGTGAATAGAGTTTCACAGTTTATGCACAGCCCCATTCTTAATCACTGGAAATCTTGCGTTATTTGAGAGGAATGATAAGTGATGGGATTATCTTTTCAAAGTGTTCTTATTTTAGACTCCTAGGTTTTGCTGATGCAGATTGGGCAAGTGATCTCGATGACCGACAGTCTGTCATTGGCAACTATGTATATCTAGGGACAAATCTAATTTTCTGGAAGTGCCATAAAGAATCTAAAGTCAACCATAGCAGCACAGAGGCTGAGTATCATGTGTTGGCTTCTGCGCAGTCTGAGCTTGTATCACTACAACATCTTAGTGAACTTGGTGTGTCTTAAAACATTGCTCCAACAATTTATTGTGACAACCAAAGTGCATGTATGCTTGCAGCCAATCCAGTTTTCCATAGTCGTCGCAAGCATCTGGAATTAGATTTGCATTCATTGAGATAAATGGTTAATAAGAAGGAACTGTACGTAGTTAACATTCCTGCACTTGACCAAATTGTAGATGTGTTAACAAAACTATTATCTTTTAGGTTGTTTGAATTTTTTAAAGGTAAACTTAGAGTTAGTAATTCACTCCCCCAAAGTTTGAGGGAGGGGAGAGGATATTAGTGCTGTTACTGAGAAAGGGTAGCTATTAGCTTCACTTGTTGTAACAAGTGGCGTGACCCCTACTGCTATATATAGCAGAAAAAACTCTCTTTATAACTATACTTTCTAATACAATTTCAAAAAAAATATGCCATCATCTAATTTCATTTCTCTTACTAAAAATTATATACTTATAAATTTTTTAAAAAAATTAAAAGTTTTTATCAAACTAAGATTAAAGCATATTGGTAATTAGTATCAATGAAAAAGGTAAACAGATTTAACTACAACTTTCTCAAAAATCACAAAAGATTAGATTGAAGTGGGCCTGTTATGTTTCGGATCATACGCATTCTCTCTCATTAATAATTTTAGGTGTGGAAGTCAAGTTGAAGGCGAGGTTAGATCTACAATAAATGAAGTATATATTGGGGTCTACCTATTTTCACTTTAATTTTTAGCACAAACTTTTCTCTCCCTTTTAACATCCACAAGACCACAAAAGAAGCTGTTTATTCCATTTTTAATATGGGCGGATATCCTACTATCCTAGAGATGTCAAGTGAATATACTATTTGAAACGAAATTGTATAGAAAAAAAAAAGCTGTTTTTGATTTAAGTTTTTTTAGTTTATATTTTTTTAAAGTTGGATTTCAAGATTTGATTAGGAATTTTTAAAGATGATCTAAATATTAGAAAAAACTTCACATGTGGAAAAAATATAAAGAAACAAAAAAATATTAATAAAAAACAAAAAATTAAGTTAGATGGTGTTAAAAGCAATTATAATAAAGAAATTCTTCATCCACATTATTAAAGTAATATATATAAATATATAATAAAACCATAAAAAGTTATTTAAATTTGAATCAAATTCTAAGTAGTAAAAGACTAATAAACAAAATACTCATTTTCATAAATTTAATCATACTAAAACAATGAAAAATTATTAATCTAAAATAAAAAAATCTTTAAAAAAATCACTAATTATGAATATATAAACTAAATTTATTAACTAGTTCACCTAAAGATTCTTTAATTTAAACAATAAAAAATATATATTTTAGACATCAATCACTAATATTATCATCATCATCACTAAAGTCTATTTTAAATTTATCTTTCATAAAAGTAGGTAAAGTTAAAAGTAACAAGAGATTCAATTGTTTATATAAAGCATGAAGTGTTTTTTTAGTCAAACTAATTTTTTGAAAAAAATAAATTATATTCGATTAAATCTATTTGAAATTTGTCTGAACTAAAATATTATTTTTTGTTTAAAATTTATCTGAAAATTCTTATTTATATATTAATTAATCTGTCTGAAATTTATCTAAAATATATTATAATAAATAAAAATCTGGTAGATAAATATTTATTTAAAATCTGCTGTCACAAAATTATTTGAAAAAAAGTTTGAATGAAATTACAGAGAAAATATAATTTAACAACAAGAATTTTTAGGACGAAAAAAATTTGTTCGAATTTTGTCCAAAATAAAAATGTTGTTTCTAATATTATTCAAAATTTATCTCAATTTTATCTTAAAGTTTGTTCGAAAAATACTTATTTTTAGTAGTGGATAATAATAAATTTTAATTAAGGATGAAATGACAAATGAGTATATCTCTTTATTATGCTAGATTATTAGATAAATCTTCTAATAACAACTTTAATTTAAGTGTTAGTTTGGATTTAATGGATCGATATAGGAGTAATATAATTTTAATCATAATTTTTATTAGAATGTTATATTGTAAAATTTTAAGAATACTGTGTGATCATTGTTATCCGCTATTTAAGAGTGAATTTTACTTTTAGTTCGAACATTTTGATATCTTAAAATGTCTTTATTTCATGCACTATGTCTCACCTAAATATTTTATAAGCATGTAATAATAATTTCGTGTGTGTATATATATATATATATATCCACAAATACATTAAATAATTTAGTGATTGGTTTTTAATATTATAAAATATATACATAGTATTTTTGGTAACATAATCATATTTTATTACTTAGCAGTTGTAATATTAATTATATTTCAAGACAAGATTATAGCACTAACTACAATAAATTCGGTAGATAGTGGCGGAAATTTTGCGGCAGTTTTGTTAAACTGCTGCAAAAAGACAAACTGCGGCGCATATAGCGGCGGTTAGGACTGCTAGCGGGCCGACATTTAGCGGTGGTTTTTTGCAAACCGCCGCTATATTGCCGTCAGGTTTGTATTTCGTGGCGTCTTTTCGAAAGCCACCGCGATATATCCGCCGGTGACTTCTTGTTAGGGATTTTACGGCAGTTTCGTTTAAATCGCCGCAAAATGCGTATAATCTAGTTAAGTAACGACCACTATCTGAAACTACATATGTTTAAATCATTGTTACTTAAACTCGTAACACTTTTTTTACAAGTTACTCGTAACACTTTTTCTACAAGTTACTCGTAACACTTTTTCTACATTCGTTTTTTTATTTATTTTATTCATATGAATTTCATGTAGTTTTTTGTTGTATTTTTTGTTTATATGATATATGTTGTTGGTTTATAAAATTTTTATTATTTTATATTTGTATGATTTTTTTCTATTCTTTGATGTACTCTATCTTTGTTTTATTTTAATTTTTTATTTGTTATTTTGACTTTGTAAAATTTGTAATTGTAATTATTATCTACTAGGTTTATTATAAAAAAATTTGTATAATATATAGGGCAAAACACTAAAATAAATCAATGGGAGAATTTTATTACCCAAATCAGTCAAAACCAAAATTTTTCCAGCAATCCACCAACGAGCAAATATATATAATTCGAATCAACTCGATTCGAATTGCAAATGCAAGTAATTCGAAACAACTTGTTTCGAATTACCATTGAAATAAAAAGCATGTAATTCGAATCAAGTAGATTCGAATTAATGGTGGCTAAATCGAAACAAGTTGTTTTGAATTACTTGCATTTGCAATTCGAATCGAGTTGATTCGAATTATATGTATTTGCTCGTTGGTGGATTGCTGAAAAAATTTTGGTTTTGGCTGATTTGGGTAATAAAATTCTCCCATTGGTTTATTTTGGTGTTTTGCCCTAATATATACTATGATCCTATAAAAAAGGACAAAATAAATAAAAAAATTAATTATAAGTAACAATAGAGGCATAAATAACGAAAATTTATAGTTTAAAATAATTCTAAATTAAAGAGT